>NC_057942.1:44795404-44911171 GCF_018555375.3 Anguilla rostrata | reverse complement strand
CAGGAAAGTTAGGAGAAGCGAAGTTCAGAATCTGCAGCATCCATTGTTGATTATTAGAAATATTGCTGTTCTCGGTGAAGTATTGCACAGCGTCAGTCAGAGACGCGTGTGCGTGCATCCATATGTGAGTTTGCTTCTATTCTAGACTAATGATTCGAATATAAGTTCGCGTTTATACGTTGTTACGTTTATTCATTGTTGTCAGTTACCCTGATTATTATCTTAAACTGAGAGGGTTGCTAGCTGATAATTGTGATCCATTGTACTGGTTAGGCTCAGAGCTTCATTTTGCGTGTGTGTAATACACACACACACACACACACACACACACACATATATATATATATATATATATATATATATAAATTGGAGTTCACTTACTTAAATGTGTGAATGACATGCATGTAATATTCCTTTATGTATGTTAATAGTAATTCTGTTAATGGAGCATTATTATTATAGTACATTTGTGATTGATGTTATGCCATTGTTTTGTATGTTCATAGAACCACGCACACATACCATCTCTGTGGACAAAGGAAGCAGGTTGTATTTACGTTTATTGAAGAGACGGAAGTTTTCATGCATTCTTACTGGGTGCCTCACAGAGATTACATTGTTACCCCAGCCATTTGATGAGAAGATGTTGGAAAGTAATATGCTCTGGCCCGCTTCCAACTAGTAGGAGCGACGAGGTCCTGTCAATCAGCTGTGACCCCACTTTACATGGGCTGGCTCTTGATAGGCGGGTATGGTTGTCCCTCCCTCATGACTGCATGGGCTCTTGATCCCTGTCCTAGTAGCTATGCAGCCATAGACTATTCCTGGCGGGACCCCGATTGTAATTGTAATTCCCCAATTCATACCATTGTCACTTTACCCACTGATTGTTTTAATTCCCTAATCGCTCCCATCTCTAGGTTACCCCAGACTGGTACGTATCGCTCGTATCTGATCTGGGGGAGACTGGAGGAGGCCCCAAGATGTAGACCCTTCTCAGGCTTGACTCGGGTGGTTGGGCTACCTAGCGGTGTTAACAAAAACCACTTGGGTCTAGCATGGTGAGTATCCAGCCCCCCTGGGTCCACTTGGACAGCACGCAGGGTGTGGTGGTCTGGGGCCACAGACCTTAAATGGTGCCCAATTTTCTATTGGTGACTAGCACCACCCACACACCAGACCATCATGCACTACACACGTGAATTGGACTAACCAAGACCAGTTTGGGCTCTTTCAAATTTCTTCACCCCTCTAAATTGTCGCGTTTCGGGAAAATACCAGCAGGGCATGTAGAAGAAAGATGGACCTAAAAAAACAGTTTAAAAAGAATTACACTTACCGTAAGTATTTCGATGAGAACTCTCCTTCAGGCGATGCCAAAATCTGAAAAAGAAAAACAGAAGTTAGGATTATTAACACACCCACAGATTGATGAAAAATTAAAAACAAGGCAGCACCCAGGACCTAAAAAATAAACCAGACTGATGTATTAACAATAAGCTTACTGTAACCTTGGCAAGGACATTTTACATTTATAAAAATCCAGGACCTAAAATTTATCAACTTAAATGTTATTAGTGCAAGTACTAATACCAATCTACAATAGCAAAACTAAAATTTCTTGGCCTGATACTATGACCCTTACATAATTGGACATGGGACACAAGTTGGGGCTTGATCAGCCCAGGCTGGCTGCCTCAGAGGATGGTGTATAGAGTTTAAAGACCGAAACACCTGATGATTCTGAGGTACCTTACTGATAATGTGTCCTAAAATATTCAGGAACATAAAAATAGAATTCACCAAAAACCTTAATTAACATCAACAAACCAAAATAAGATAAAACTTAAAATATTCCAAGTAGATAATATAAAATGTTAATTAAGAAAACTTTTAGAAAGAAGTGTGAGCACATTACTCCTGTGTGTGTGTGTGTGTGTGTGTGTGTGTGACCTAAAAACTGCCCCCCCACCAAACCCAGGCATGGCCCCACGTTGCACACAGAGGAGGTGCCTTTTTCTATTTTTTGCCCATGCCCCTTCGAGAGTCTGTGTACCCCGCTGTTGTGGTCAGATGGATTTTAGTTCACGATCAAAGAAACATCTGTTTTAATGACCTGGATGCACAGTATGTCTAAAAAAGCATTCCTGAAAAAACAGCTGTGATTCATATTAGATTAGTGGATTACATTTGTTTCCAACAGTTTTTGGTTCCAACAGGTTTTGACCTGGTCTTGTTATGTTTACTTTTGGAACCCTGACCTGGACATAAAATTGGCCTTGAGGGTCAGCCCGCATCTGCTGAACGTCTTCCTGGATTTCTTTGGCACAGGTGTCCTGGGCAGTCTGTCTATGTTCTGTGCTTTGGAAGGAAAGACAGCAGCTTAAAATTGCCAAAATGGTTTGCTACTCAAATTTCCATTCTCTGAATTTAAAACCTTTTCTTACAATAATGTGAAGACAGGGGCATAGTTTGAGTTTGACATTGAGGTGACACTGGTGGACACATTTTCTCCCCAGCCCCTATCCCCCACTCGCCCCCACAGTAAATAGTGAAAAATTGTTCAACCAGAGCCAGCTATGGTCATTAAAGATACAGACGCATGCTAGCCTCATCCATTCTCACCTGTAAGAGCTGGCTTGGTTGTTTATTTTCTTTAATGTATGTGAGGTACAGTATCTCCTGGAGTAATAGGCTAACAGTAGAAACCTCACCTTACGGGCGGACATGGTGGCATAGTGATTAGCACTGTCACCTCACAGCAAGAAGGTTGTGGGTTCGACTCTTGGCTTTGGGCCTTTCTGTGCGGAGTTGGTTCTCCCAGTGTTCGCATGGGTTTACTTCGGGTACTCCATTTTTAAAAACCACACTCAAACCTCCCACACTTAGACATGCATGTTAGGTGCACTCCTGCAGGTGCCCTTGACCACGGCACTTGCCTCAGAACTGGAGTTGGTCCCCGGGCACAGCACAAGAGAGGCAGTTGCCCACTGCTCCTAAGGACCTAGGATGGGTCAAATGCAGAGAACAAATTACCCCACGGGGTTCAATGAAGTATATCTTAAGAGGGCACAATAATTGAAGTTTCATGTTTAATCAGCCTATTTACACCATATTTAACTCTCTGATTTTGAGATGTGAATTAAATACATCACAAATGTTTTGTTTTCTAGAAATATAAGCAAATGCATACATAATAAATATGCAGTAAATGTCAGAGTATGGAGTGCTATTGAGCATACCAACTGAACACCTCACACCACCTCCCCTCCACCTCTCTACACCTCACTCCACCTCTCTACACCTCACTCCACCTCTCTACACCTCACACCATCTCCCCTCCACCTCACTCCACCTCTCTACACCTCACACCACCTCCCCATCGCCTCTCTACCCATCCAAACCCTCTACTGACACACATGGAATCTATCAAAACCTATTTATTTAAATTAACTGAGAACATGACATGGAGAAAGACCGAAAGATAGGAGCTTGTGTTTGAGAGGGAATTCTTTTCAGTTAGGTGCAGACATACGTATGGCAGTCTGTTTCCATGACGGAAAAGAAATTAGTTGGGTTGATTGCAACTTTATTTCTCACGATCAAGACTTTCTTAAAACTCTTACTTTTTTCTAGCTAGCAGAACTAGCTAGCAACCAAGGGCTATCTAAATGTTACAGCTAATGTTTATTGTAGAGTGTGCATGTTTAGTAGAAAATAACGTAGCTAACCACAGAAGGGCTTATGCTATGTTTTTCGGATGTCACAGCTTCCAGTATTGTCTCCAGTGGGTCTATTTTACTTCAGAACTGCAAGAAATAAATTCACAATTAAGCTGTGGTGGAAATTTTGAATTACCCTTTCTCTCTACCAACTTTCACTCTAAAAATGAAAATTTAGTCACAAAAACCTCAATAACACTAACTTCCACACCATCACCAAAATGCTGTTTGGTGTAACATTACGTAATTGTGATGTGTACATGTCCGACATGGTAATGCAATGCATTGTCTCACATTGGACTGGATCTGTTTTTTTGTTGTTGGTACCTCAGATTTTTTAAAGATAAAAGTACATTTCAAAATTAAAGCACATGCCCTTTTTATTGCCTTTGGAATCATTATGTTATTACTATTGTTACTGTTATTACATTATGAGCTCATTGTAGTTAAGAGTCCAGAGGTAAGGTTGCCATGCTTTTTACTGCTGGCTTAAATCATAATTTGTGTCCTGTTTTTAATACTGTAAAATCTATGTATTTTGTCTTAGTTGAATAATGTGTAATGCAAGTCATGGTTTATACAGAACCAGTAGCTTTCACAAATGGTGTCTGATATGGGGACTGGTTGGCACACATTTTGAAATTTTGAAACTAATGTTTATACTATTTGACTGTTCAGCAGAAAGTAAAACTTTTGTGACATTATAGGACTAGAAAAAGATGAATATTGCATGAAAATTATAAATAAATCTAGTGCCTCTAAAGCAGCCTATATCAAATGAGTGTTGTTTTAACTTTCTTGGTAGCTCTGCAATGTCTCTGAATACGACCATTTGTATTTATGAACTTGTCAGCTAAAAATAATCTGTTACTAGATCACTGTTGGCAGAGTACTTAAAAAATACGCCTGTCTCTGGGCATCACAGCCGATTGCACATCTCAGAAAGGGGCTGCACACTCCAGAGCATTTGCTGCTTATTTGCTCTGGAAGGGGGGCTGAAGAGAAATGTGAGGTTTTCTCATCGTGGTACCTGCTGGAATTGTGAAATAGAAAACTGCGTCATTGAATCACGGGAGTACTGGATCAAAATGGAAAGGCACTGTTCTTTTGGACTTTATTGTTTGTTCCTGCCAGCCTTGCTGGTGTGTGTGTCATCTGGCAGAGAGTGCACAGAGAAGGACAGCCTGCTGACTGAAGTGTCCTCATATGTGAATATGCCTTCGGAGTGTGTTCTCAGCTGCACTGCGCATACGTATAGAGAGATGTTGAAGAAAAGAGAAGTGCAAACTGTGCGCTTTAATCCCACAAGCCCAAGTAAGTAGAACCATAACTGCATGTGCATTCACTGTCTATTAGAATGTTAATTTAAATTGGAAACATATCTTCAAAACACATTAGCCCTTGGATCGTACTAGCCATGTTCATTTTGCTTATAACAGGCCATAATTGTTTTCAAATATCTGTTAAACTATGTTCCAAATAAATGTCTAGCACTTTAGAAATGCATGAATGGTATTATTTGGCTTATTGATAATTAACTAACTAATATAGAGAATAATTTACTTAATAGATTTAATAGTAGACCTCATACAGATAATTTTGGGAAGGTATCTATAGTGGTTTTTAAGTTGTGTATATAGCAATATATATAGTGAGTGTAATGCTGTGCTGGACAATGGGTCTTTTTTAAGGTTATAAGAATGAACAATGTAACTACAGAATACCACTCTTGTACATTTGAAATTGCACTCAGTCATAATTTGGAATGTTTGTTCTTATTTTTAAGTTGCCCTCAATATGAGCTAGAGAGAAAACTGTTATTATGGCATCAGCATTCAGGAAGAATGACAGAAGACCCCATAACCTACACTTCCCCTCACCTTTACTTGAAGTTTAAATATTCAGAGGATCGTACCTTATAACACAGCTTAGCAAATGGGTCTACAGCTGAGCTTCTATTATAGGTATAATATTATAACATAATTATAATAGTCCTTCACAATAAATTTCATCAAGTAATTGAATGGTAAGTGGTAACTCCCATTATATTTGTATTTATTGTTGACACAAACATATCTCTTTGATACTGTATGATTTAGGTGGAATGCTTCTGTACTTATCTGAGCTGCAGTACTTGTGTTTAAATATGAGAAGAAAATCAATTGGGTAATTCTAAAGGGAGCAGTAAGACAAACATTTCGTTTAATTATAAACTTGTAGTATTCACAAAAATCACTGCTGAGTAAGATCAGTTCAGAAGCTTGTTTCATAAAATTTGCATGCAATGCATTTCTGGAAACATTGCTAAAAAATTGCAAAAAAAATGTTACACTCTGTAAAACTCTGAACTACAAAGCCACCTACCTCTTGCAACTAGCATTTGCAAAGATGAATAATTAAATTCCTTGCAGACTGTTTATAACTGATGGATGCTTTTCTTTTTCATAGACTACAAATTATGAACATGGAAATGATGAGAATTACTGAAAGAGAAATTTATTTCTAAAGTCAAAGTACGTTAAAAGTGCAGATTCCTCTAGGAGTGGAGACACCTGAGCATTCCATGCAATATGAATAGTATGATACAGAAACAAATGTCAGTACATGCAATATGGTGTCCTGAGTGTGAGACTGTTTGTGTGTTCCATAGGTGAGCTGGGACAATACTGTTGGCCCACACAGATGAAATGTGGTCTGGGCGAACGTCTGCAGCATGCATATATTATGTTGCCTCTCCATGATAGGACACGAGGAGTTAAGGATTCCTTCGGACTGCGACCCACCTTCCCAGTCCAGCAGGATTTGCTCCTGCCACAGCACAGACAGACAGTCCTCAGCAATGACTGTGGCCTCCGCTTTGATGTCACTAGTCCCTTCATTGCTAGCGAGTACCAGCCAATGTTCTGTGTGGAGATTGTTCCACCGCTCAGCACCCTGGGAAAAGTTCTGAAGTGCCCGCCCTTTCTTGTCACCACTTGGCAGAAGCAGCATTTGCCGCCAACTTAGCTTTGGGACAGGTTGATGGACTTGTTTTACTCACCACTGACAGAATATTCTATAACTTGCCTGCATCCTCTTAAAATAAAATACAAAGTTATCAACCGTGAATAATTATTAGAGTCCAATAACACATGGACAAAGTCTAGATTAAAGCCATACAATAATCTTCAAGCTTCAGAAGTTTTTAGGCACTATCTTAAGTTTTATTTGATTACATTTGTATTGCATGATTACAATGACAGAGTAAGAATTATGCTTGCAATCTCATTAACATTTGTTTTCATCTACTTTCCTACATTGAATTGATGTTAACCATATACTGAACATAAATGGGCAATATCACCAAGTCCTTAAAATCATCATGTTATGTCAAGATTCTTACAGATGCTTATAAGTATTATAAATTGTGTAAAATTTATGAAAGCAAAATTCTTCACATTTGTATTGTGCTGCCTTCTAAATAAGTAATCATTTGACATTTATTATAATTAAGACACATTATGCGTATAAGAATGTAATTTTGTTTGGCCTTTGTTCTGTAAAATTAGAAAATGAGTTGTCCAGGAGTGAGGGCCTGAGGTATTGCAGCTGAAAATGTGAAGCCCTGGACTTATTCATAATTCATCTTGCAGTGCTGGATCTTTCGTTGTACAACTGATTCAGTCTGTGCTTTATGAGAGAGTGTTGAAAGGTGTGGATTTGGCTGGGGAGCAGCTAATTTTAGTGCAATGAAGCTTATTTTTACTTAGTGCTTACAAAATTGAATTGAGGTATGAATGGACTTTGGGATGGTCATTAAATGACAGATTCATTTAGAATATCTGCTTTGAGTTTTTTGCTAAGCCCGGTCCTATGTCTGTAATGTACCATCCTGTAGTGTTGCAGGTGTATTTTGTGTATAATGGCTACATACACACAACACATTGTGTGCATTTGCCACATTCACCATTTGGTAAATTAGATAGGAAAGTAGAGCTATGCTATGCAGTGTCTGACCTGACCAGCACATCTGTAAGGTTATGTTGTCTTCTGAAGACTAATCTTATTGGGACCTTTAAATGTCCTTATTGTGTGGATCATAATCTAATAGGTGCCAGTGTTTTAATTAAAATTTTTTTTAAAGAGATCCCCAAGAGGTGAGTAGCCAATTATGCATAAAATAGGCTGGGTCTCAGAACGTGGTTTGAGGAAACCTGCTGCTGGCCCATTGTCAACTTTCTGTTTGGCAGAACTGATCCAGTCATCCTTATAATCCCTTTCCTAAAACCACTGAAAGGTTTTCAGCCTGACGCTCATATCTCTTACCAGGATACAGTGAATCTGTTTAACAGGAAAACCCTTCTGAAGTGGGGTGGGATGGAAAGTATCTGCTCTGAGGAGAGAGTTCTCTGACCTCTAATGTAATAATGGTGGTAGTAGTGCCACCATCAGTATAATTATTATTGCCTGAGCAGTGGGTGACATTTCCAAACTTACCAGATACGTTTAGCTTAATAATAATAATAATATGAACAAACACAATGGGATTCAGGCACTTCGTGCTTGGACCCCTAATAAGAAGTATGGACAATAACAATAGTTTGCTTAGCTAAAGGTGGAAGAGAGACAGTAACAACTGGCCACTTTAGCTTTAGCAAACCAATAAAAGCACATAATTGCTTACTATTAAATGATAAATATGCCTTACAAAAAACAAAAGGAATAAAAGTTGCTATCGGACACATTTACATTTAAAGAGTCTTTTTATTAAACATTCAAACTGTGTGCCATAAACTATAAAAAAGAATTTCTCCTTGTGTTTTAAAAGACTGAAGGCTTATAGGTTCTGTACAGTGAATAGGTGATAGTCATTGGACCGTATAATCTGTTGTCCGGAAAAAGGAGTTTCAGGAGAGAAGTGGGGGAAGTTTGAGGCTGGAGGGGCTCTGGACCAGGTGTGTGTCCCCGTGGACCAGGACCTCCTGTCGAAGACGGTCGATCTCCACACGCTGGCGCTGGATAATCTCCTCTGATTCACCGCTGGAGCTGAGCACTGTCACTGAAGTGACAGGAGCAGACGTCATCGAGGCAAGCGCTGGTGGAAAAGAATAAACATCAGCCAATCAATCAATTTTTATTTGTTTAGCGCTTTTTTAACAAAGGAGCTTTGTCACAAAGCAGCTTTACAGAGAACCGTCCCCCAAAGAGTAAGCCTAGGGCAACCGTGGCAAGGAAAAACTCCCTGACTGCTAGCAGGAAGAAACCTTGAGCAGAACCGGACTCAGAGGGGGAACCTATCTTAGGGTCAAATCCTGGCTTAAGAACTCCCGGTTAACTTGGAATTTCTGTGCAAGTCAAGCACTTTTCCCCTACGTGAATCCAGGCTTAGGGGACTTTAGTTTTTCATACACAGCCTTTACTCACACAAAAAACAGGAATAAATATGGCAATCCTAATGGCCAGCATGTACCCCCTCAGATTTTTTATTAATATAATATCAATATTTTTTAAGTATGTAATTTATAATATTCATAGTGATTTCAGAGTCAATCCAGTCAATCGTAGTCTTCTAAATGTGGCAAAGAACATAGTGCAGTCCGATGAAGCATTTGGACAGCGACAACTTTTGTTGTTTTCGTTCTGTATTCAAGCACATTGAATTTGAAATGAAATGATGACTATGAGTGCAGACTAAACTTTCACTTTTGAGCATTTACATCTTCCATATCAGACGTAAGAATTGCAGCCCTTTTGGAGCACTGAAAGTAACTGGACAATTGGCTGCTCAGTTGTTGCTTTACCAACTGAAACAACAAACAAAAGGTCTAGAGTTTGTTCCAGATGTAAAACATCACTCACACTGGCCCTTTCTAGATAAGACTGGAGATCCCAGCTCTGAAACATGAAAAGCACCTAATTAAGAAAAAATAACATCTTGTTAAAATCTGGGATTGCTGTTGAGGTTGGAATGAAAACCAGCATACACAGGGGTCCCCCAGGACTGAGTTTGAGAACCACTGGTCTAAACATGAGGACCAAGTAAGTGTCAATGCCAATAAAGCAGGGCTTCATGAGGTGGAAAAAACAAAGTAAATCCATCAGCCATAGCCAAAACATGAAGTGTCAAAATCAACTGTTTGATGCACAAAATGCATAAAAATAAAAATCTGATAGACCATGGAAGACCACTGAATTGGATGAATACATACTGGGGAGATGAGTCCGGATAGCAGGTTTTAAATGTCTACATAAATACTGTGGGGAAAGAAATTGGTCTCTGTAGTGCCACCATGCGGGTGAATCGTGCCAATTCTTTGCAGTTATTCTCAAGGTGGAGTTCTTAATAGACACATCAAGTTTTATCTTTTTATGTTAAAACCACTGGGATTTATTGGCTTTTGGGTAAAAAGCAACACCCACATGCAAATTTATTGGCTTCCTTCTGGCACATTTTAAGTATAGCAACTGCACTTCTGTAAAAACATATTTGTGATATGATATGACTATGTGCTGCATGCCAAGTTTTGTGTAAATCGGTCAAACCTTTCAGTTTGGTACAAATTGCTCGATCAAGCACTATCAAAAGTAATTTTGTGTAAATAATCACTCAATTCATTCATTAAAATCAGGTGGATGAATAATTGCAGGCATTGTAATTATATAAATTGTAGGTTTATAGCTGGCGATATAACCACATGGATTTCAGCACAATAAAGTAACAAAAATGATGCTTCCATGAAAGAGATTATGCTTTTTACTAAACGGAATCCAGTCAGATTTTCTTCCTTCATGAACTCTCAAACTTACGGGCATGACTCTTAATGTGGTGCAGCTCCCGTATTAATTCCTGGTTCTCATTGATCAGGGACGTATTTTCCTGCATGAGGACAACAAACACACGCATGTATCCATCAGGGTTCTAACTCCCTTGAAATACTTTAAGAATTAAGAATTTACACTTGTAAGACTTTCAGTTTAAAAAAAAAATCGCTTTCCCCTATTTTTGGAATGCCCAACCATTAATCAATGCTCATTCCAGCAATCCGAAAGCTATTGATTCAGGAGAGTGCAAACAAGCTAGTGCCCTCCTCTGAAGTATGTGCTGCCGAGCACAGTATCTTACAACACTCCAGTGTACAAGTCCGGCTCGCACAGACATGAGTCAGAGGAACACACTTTATGTGCAGCTCAACTGGCAGATGGCAAACATGCAGCTGACCAGCGGGGGGTGCCAGCGTGCACTGAGATGCTGACTGAAACCCTCCCTTCTGTGGGCTGTGTTAATGCCAATTAGGATATGAAACCAGACAGTGGGGCCCATCCGTGGACGAGCACAGTGCCTAAACAGGGTAAGCCATTCAGCAGTCTGGATGTTCTTTTTAGAAGAGTATCACCTTTTGGTGCTTGTATTTCAGGTGTTTTCAATGCGCAATCACAAATGCAAGTCATAACACATGATACATAGTTTGAATATTAAATCTGAAACCTTCAAAATTCTACATCTTGACATTTTTGAGATTTTGTAACAGTAAATACTATGCACAGTAGCAACTCATAAACTGCACGGCCAAAAGTGTGTGGACACCTGGTAGCCAAAATTATGGGCATTAAAGGGATATTTCACTTTGGTATAACACAAGTAATGTTGTGGAGCTTACCCCATTGTATTTGAATAGCATGAATTGTAGCAACATCAGACAGTCCCTGCTAACGGCAGTACTGTTCCTCTCAGTGTTCCTGTTCCCATCCACTCCTATTCATATTTGCCACCTCGCTGAAATTAGCCATTTTAAAACACAAACTAACTATGGAGGATATTAGGTCTATAAAGGAGTATTCAAAAACTGCGCTCTCACCCTTATTATCCTTAATCTTTCTTCATGATGGATTTCACTGTCCCGGGCCATCTTCCTCTTGAAGTTGGCCACGGTTTTCTCTAAGTGATCCCGCTGACGGCTGTACTCCTTCTGGATGTCACTGTCTCCCCCAACCATGTCCACCTGGAAACACATACAGAATAGCAGACAATATTTCAGCACATGCCACAGTCTGGAAACCCTGCCACACAGGAGAATACCTGTCTTTCTTAAAAATCACAACCTCACATTTCTCACTTCTGGAAACCTTTCTTCAATGTTAGTCTCATGTGAAGGCACAGAAGGCCCATTCATAATTAAGAGCACAATTTAAAAAACACTTAGCATTATAAACAAAAGTAAATACCAATATTCACCATGTAAGAATGAGTGACATACTATATATACAGTGAGCTCCATCATGTTTGAGACAAAGACATTTTTTTTGGATTTGTACTTCACAATTTTAGATTTGTAATAAAATAATTTACATGGGGTTAAAGTTCCAATTCTCAGCTTTTATTAAAGGGTTTTATTTAAATGCAATACACACATTGGCCTAAAAGAACAATGTCTTCAATCTTACCACATCAGATTGTACGTAGGAACTATAAAGCTCACAAATGCTGTCCTTCAATTTCTTGGGTTCTTGAATAAACTCCACACAGTGGTGTAGGTCTGTCTTGAATCTTTGCACCAAGGTTTTCATATTACGCACCTGCATCAAACATGAGAGGGGACAGAGTGAGTGATGACTGCCTAGACTTTCATACATGATCAGAGTAACACGCAGGAGTTACCTCTTTGTTATGGGCACAAGTTAGGGTAACAAACACAGAAATTCCTCTCTGCACAGTCATCCCCTTGTGAGTAATACACATTAGCCATAGTACTGACATAACATATAGACTTAGTACTCACGAGAGGATGACTGTATATAGTATTTTACTGTACAAAATACACTTGCACTTGTGTTGGTTGTCCTATTATAGTAGCACACCCATACAAGTGTAATTATACTCTGTACTTGAACTAATCAACTGAACTGTAAAACAATTTTCAGACCTGCTGACCTTGGTGTTTTTGAGTACCACTTCAACTTGAGACAACCACACCCAACACACTTATGTTGCAGAACACACACACAATCATTGAACATTTCACTCACAGGTTACATTGAAATAAAGAGCCTAAGCATGACTGTGTCTAAAAATTGAATAACAGGAGATTCATAGAGATGCAAGAGGAATGGTTGTGTGCAAAAGTATAAACAATTATTACCATTTATTTGGATTTGTTACAGAATCAGTTGCAAGCAGATGTTGTGGAAGAGGGTAACGGAAGGAGTCACAAAGTACTTTAGAAGAGGATGAACAAGAGAGAATTACTCTGAGCACAGCCTCTCTGAGCACTGAGCACAGCCTCTATGAGCACTGACCACGGCCTCTGAGCACTGACCACGGCCTCTGAGCACTGACCACGGCCTCTCTGAGCACGGCCTCTAATTGCTTGTGCCTGATATGCACTTCCTGTTTGGTGGTAGAGAGTTTGCCCTGTTTGAGTTTGTCAAAGTTTGGAAAAGTTTGGGGGAAGATTGTATTGTATTGTGCTTTCAAGTGTGTATTTGAAATTAGTTAAGAGTTTTCAAAACCCATATTATGAGCAAGGTAAGATGAATTCGCTCCAAGGGGAAAATCTTTCCATTAGGTGGCAGAGAGGGAGTTCTCCATTATCTCCTCTGTTAATCATGCCAGACAAACCAACCCAGGACGCCGTCTCAATGCCCCCACTAGTCATCTGATGAAAAGCATGTTTTCAAATCTAGGCCTGCCATTAGAAGTATTGATATCAAAATTGCGCCAAGTTACATGAAACAATATTAGCTATCTTAGCTCACACAAATGAAACGAGCTGTATTCCAAAGCAGTGCAGCCGCGGCGCTTAGGAGGCCCCACTAGACTGCTGTGACAGGTCTGGCTTCTACTGTCAAGATCGACCATCTTTCACAAACTGTCATTTCATACAGGGGACAGAGAGAGACAATATGAAGGGTAGACACAACTGAATAAAACGCCATATTAGTTTTACAACCATGTAGCACTAGCTAGCTTAGCTAAATGAGCCAAAGGAAGACACTTTAAAAAATGAACTGCCAGTCTGAAATGCTGAAGGTTACACACCCTCTGCATCTCCTTGCGTTTGTCCTCATCTGTGACCTTCAGCTTCAGTTTGAACTCTGTAATCGTCAGTTCCAGCTGGGTATTTTTTCTCTTGAACTGCCCCAGTTCATCTTCCATCTATCAAATAATAAAACATACCAGTATTATTCACATTCATATTACAATATCCACTGATTTACTCCTGCACGTCTGATTAAATTTAACTTATTTAACATAGGTCCCACAATTCAGGTGAACCTTTGGTTAATGATAACCCTGAATCAATTCACAGTGGTGAACAGCAGTACAGACAATTTTCTATGCAATTACACATGAAAATATAGCTGCAAGCAGGGATGTCATGGGCCAAGCAGCAAGGTAAGCCACACAGCATTGAGTGAAATTCATATGTTAGGGTTCAATTTAGTTGCCGTCATAGAACAGCATGTTGGGGTGCACTGCATGCTGCAGTGGGTATAAAAAATTCTGCAATTTCTACATCATGAAACTGAAGTGTATAAAAACCCTCTTAGCTAAAAGCTCAGAATGTGCACTTCAAACACATGTGAATAGTTTTATTACAAATCTGATATTGCGGACTGCAGAGCCAAATCAAGAAACAATATGCCTTTGTCACACATTATGGAGCTCACTGCATTTATTCAATAACTGTGACAGCTTACAGCTGAAGTTTTGCTCAGGTTATGGGTACACATTCCAGAGTGTGAATATACGCCATAAGATCTGAAACCACAGTGTGGTAACAAATCCTGACCAGACAGTGCCAACTGCCAGAAGGACTGCTGGTAGCAAACAAATGGCTGTGGAGAGAGAAGTTTCCAGTTGCAGGATTATCAGTCTTATTGCACATCAGCTGCCAGCCTGCATCATCTAGATGTGTGCTTGCATTCCTTCCATGCAAATGGGCACACACCCCAGCTGGTACAACACGTGGCAGCTGAACAAACTTAATTTTGTGCCCTCTCCCACATAGAAGGAGGTGGTTGCAGCAATGAAACTGGCCATTCCAAATTTGGACAAAAAGGAAAATTGTAGAAAACATTAATAAATTAGGTACAATGTGAAGGCTGAGTAATGGATTGGGACTGTCTCAAGGCAACGGTATCGGTGTGGGGTATGCCACACTTCATATACTCTAACTTTCAGGTACAAACACTGTACATGTAACATGTTATTTGTGTAAAGGAGTAACTGTCCTGAACAAGTCACTGCTATGCTTAACATAGGAATACCTGCAAATCTATCAGTTCCTGCCTCGTAATTACTATTTCAAAGAAAACCTTGGGACAGCTGCCATTTGTTTTGCACCAACACCCCTCCAAACATCTACTCTGATTGTACTAGGTGCTATGGAAATTGGGCACTTTGTAATTGTTAATCAAGTCTATGGAACATGTTGTTGAAGTGTTTACCTTTTGGATCTGTTCTCTCATCTCTATGATACTGTTCTCTCTGGGTTCAATTTGCTTTTTCAGCTCATTAATTTTATACTCCAGCACAAACTTGAATTTTTCCAGGTCACTGTTCTTCATCCTCATGTCATAGTTGCACTTTTCCTGCAGATAAAAAAGACTCAGCATTTCATGGGGAGCAATGAAAAAATGTAAAGCTTAAAGTACTTTTGCTAAATTAGATAACTATGATACAATCTCCTCTCTGATGAACTCATCCCTGCTCACTGGTGTCTTCAGTCAAGCTCGTGTCACACCCCGCCCCATTCAATGAACCCACTTTTGACCTCTCTGTTATCCAGAACTATGATCCCAAGTGATTGTGTGACTCAGGGATATCATTGAACTAGGAGTGCACCAAGATGGCAGTGCTGTTACTACATGGGGTTAAAACCCAACTTTAATAGTCGTTGAGTTAAGAAACTGAGCGTTAAATTGAATCTGTATTTTAAAAAAACCCAAATGTCAAAATGGACATAGATTTTTTGCCAACAATGACAGTTTCGCAGGGCACCACTGATACTGCTACAGTATTCCTATCATAAGAAACCAAATAAGCAATACATTTAGTGCAAGCAACAACTGCAGAGGCTGTTGTAGCTTTTAACTGCTTTCCAAAAAAACGTTACATGGCACAGGGACAAGAACTAAAAAATTGGAAAGTTGTCTGCTGGACAGGTTTTCATTTCAACGATAACTAGGTGATATCATATAAAGGTCAAGGATTGTTTTTTTTTTTTTTATTAAAAAAAAAAAAAGAATTTTTTAATCTACAATGGTGACACTGTCCACCTGTGCTGACTGACCTTATCCTGAATGGTCTCATCCCGCTCATGAATCTCCCTCTTCAGGCCCACAATGTCCTTCTCCAAAGACTTTATGACACCCTGGAGCTTCTGATGTTCCAACCTTAGTTTTTCAGTCTCCAGGTTCTTGTCACCGATCTCCCTCTGTAAGCTACTGAACTACAATGGCGAGGAGGCAAGATGCAAAACAGAGAAAGAGAAAGCATGGCTAAATGCAGGCACATCTGAACAGCAGGAAAAGTCTTCCCTGCTGAGCGGCAGTGCAAAGCATTGTGATTCTCAATAGGTCCATATGGAAGGGCTCAGTTCGGGAGGCTCGACACTAGAGGGCCACCTGAGAGAGGGTGGAAGTCCCGCCAACAGCCTGATCTCCTGTCCAAAGTTATATTATCTTTGGTCAAATTATCATTATCTATTAAATATGCTACAGGCTAGTCAAGTTCTTCCAGACCAATCTTGACAAAACCATTTCTAAATTGACTTTGCTGTGTGCTTGGGGGCATTGTCATGCTGGAACATGCCTTCGCTAGAACTAAGGGGCCTAGCCCAAACCATGAAAAACAGCCCCAGATACTTCTGGTCATATAGCGTAATTACTAAAAGATATCCAGCCAGAAAATTGTTGCCACCCAAAAATTTTTCAGTTTTTTTAATACGACACGGAACACTGTTGGCAGGTGATTGACTGGATTGATTTTGGCCCAATTCTTTTCAAACCAGAGAAAACACAGCAGCCTGTTCATAAACCTTCTCATATTCCACCTAAACAGTCCACTAAAATATGTTTCTGAAAACATTTTAGATGAGAAATAAGCCATGTAATTGCTGAATCTTAGTTCATATTTGATCTGCAATGCCTTGTTTGACAGTTGAACCTGAGTTTCATATAGAACACTTTATGCAAATGAGAGACACACCAACTCCACCCACCCCAGGATTCATTTTTCAGAACTGTGTAGTAGGTGGAGCCAGGCTGAAACAGTGAGTGCAATTACTCTTTAAATGCATTTAATAATAACAACATGCCAAATTTCTGACTGATTGGCCCATTTACCTTCTTCCTCATAATGCCAGTTTCATCTTTCAACTGCAAGCTGGTATCTTTCTCCTCCTTCAGAACTCTCTCGTACTTGGCACGAATGTCCAGGATCTCCCTGTCTGCATCCTCCTCTATCTGCCTTATCATCTCCTCATATTCCTTCTGCTGCTGCTGGGCCTTGTCCTCACTCTGGGACAAACAGGAAGGAAATGGGAATGTCAACAGAAGAGGAATATTAGGCCATGCGGACCATGTTTACAATTTGTTCTTATCCAGTTGTTTCTTTCATTCAAAAACATGCTGCCATCGTTTTAATGTCCTAGGATCAATGGCAAATTCCATTCCATTCATATTTCTTGGCATGCAAGTTTCTGCCCTGTACTTCCACCTACGAGGCTCCCACTCTCACCTCCTTGAGTTTGAAGAGGTTCTCCTTCAATCTGGACTCATACTGCTGGGTGTGCTCCTCCAGGGCCTGTGCTTTCCTCTCCTCAGTGATCTGAAGCTGCCTCTCGTATTCCTCCTGCATTTTTTGGGACTTGTGCTGCAGCTCCTGATACCTCTCATACTCCAGCATCAGATTCTGGAGACTGGTTGACTCTGCCAGGGCAAGAGGGAGGGGCTTAATGTGACATGTCTTCAGTGTCACCAACTGCCACAGTACCAGAGTGGAGAAGCTGCGGGTGATTCTGTTAAATATCACACCACTATGCAGTGTTTACCTAGATCTAGCTTCTCTTTTGTGTTCCTTTCCATCACTCTTTCCATGGATTCTTTGTGGTCCGATTCCATTTTTTCTTTCTCAGCCTTAAGAACCTACCAGAGAATTGCGGGATTATCAGGTTATATTTTTTTAGAAAATTTTTTTTGCCCCTATATTCTTCCTGAATTGGAATTGCTAACTGTGCCTGTCAACTGACCCTTGTGGCACCCGTACTCATGCAAAGAAGCACTGCAGAGGTACTGCATAAAGGAGAGGTGTATTATTCAGTATTATACCTTCTGTTATTATACCTCTGACAGGAAGGGGCCAGTTGTGCAATGTAGTTTCCCAGTCAGTTAAACACATAGCTCAGGACCAAAGCTGCAGCTGCAGCCCAGTCTATGCTAATCATGCTGGTTTTACAAACTCAGCCACTAAAAATTACAGATTATCTGTATTAAAATATATATATATATATACTTAGTGGTGTTATTAAAAGCAGGTCTCACAGACTTTGCAGTATGAACTACAACCATCCCGTGAATTGCAGCTCACCTGGTACTTTGTTTTTAGAGATTCGATCTCTTGCATGAACTTATCAGTCATCTCTTTGACCTCCTTTTCATGATCCATGCCCTTCAACCGAAGCTGGAACTGATTCTCTACTTTCAGCTCCTCGACCCTTGTTTTTAGTTCCAGCATGTTCTGGTTCTGAAAGTTGGTGAGAAGGCAGAGAAAAGCAATTAATTTAATCTGTAGAAGCATTTGCAGGTCACATGTAGGTCTGAGTTATAAATGCGAAAATAGAGCAACATTTGAAGAAATTCTGCCACTTCACCGGAAGTGTATTACAGAATAGCGTATTATCTTTAGGTTTGCTTGAACTGTGTAGATTGTTGAGAGTCTGTTTTTAGGTGATTGTTTTTCCCCAAAATCCTGGTCCCAAAAAGATTAAATGTCTGGGGAAAAGAGCACAGCTGCTCAGCCAATGCATGAGTCCATAATTTATTCACAACAATACATGGCTTACCTAAACTTACCAACCTCCTTCGGGGTCAAAAAGTGTCAGCCTTAGGTGGGTTAGTTGCAGCTTGCATACGATGCAGGTGACTTTCTCCTGGTTATTTTGTTTCTGATGGCGAAGAACCCGCAATATTTCTAAAGGGCACTAGGCCTACTGTGGTGCGGTGGAGTAAGTCTACAATTTTTCTTGGCAACATTTCGAAAGCAAGGCTACACTCTTTGCGAATACCATCACCCACACATGAATTAAATTTTTAGGCTACATACTCAAACCGCTTACGGAAATAACTAATGCAGTTAATGCATACAGCTTCCATTATTTTTACAGTCACACAAAATAAACATGTTCATGTTCAAGTTTCATTTATTGCCATTCTTCTCGTCACAGACGGGTGTAAGAAAAAGAATGAAATGCAGTAAGAACAGCCATAAACTATTAAAAACATAAATACAGGAATTAAAATTACATAATGAAATAATTCTTGAAACAAGAAAACAAAATACCCTAGACAAAATGTTTCCCATTAAGGAAAATGTTACCCCATGTGGTTTACAGTTAAGCAGGAGTACCTTGTCCTCTAGGTCAGTCTTGGTTATGAGGATCTCTTCACTGTAGTAGATTGCTTTGTCCCGCTTCAGACCATGTCTCTCCTGGTCTATGATCTTCCAGACGACCAAGCAGCCATCTTCTGCTACAGTCAGTAAGAACTGGTCATCAAAAGTAATGACCATCTGAGGACACACACAGTTGAAACAGCAAATTTAGATATCAGCATATGTAAAGACACTGGGAGACAATGTCAGTTGGAGACAAACTTTTGATTTTGTACAACTACCAGCAAAATTACATCAATGCCTCTCAATAATTAAATCATGATAAATGCAGAGGCCTGTCAAGGGATTCTTTGCACTGTAAAATCTGAGGCAGCAGTCACAGAGGAAGACGCCTGGGACACACCAGGAATGTTTTATGTGCATCAGAAGGCACTCAAGTATACAAGGAGAGATTTAAAAAGGAAACCTTTATAACACTTTAGAAGGGATTACATGCAATATGGGACTGAAGTGTAGAGAAGAAAACGCAGGAAGCAATGAAAATATTGAATTAGTGATTTAATTAACCAAACGAAGCATGAATAATAAAACAGACTCAAGAACAAAAGTAAACATGGGTACGAAGACAGGACTTGCTGCATTAACAGACCGGTACCTTGGTGATTGGTGCTGCATGGCCCTGGTACTCTATCCAGTCCTTATGTGTGGGTAAGGGGTATTTCATAACCCTGACAGTCCCAGACGAGGTGCCGGTGAAAAGCATTCGACCAGAGAGAGAGAAAGCCACGGCTGTATAGGTCACATCTTCAGCTGGCACATCTTTCACTATCTGTCAATCAGAAAAAAAATGTGATATTTCATAATTAAGCAATTTCACGAAAAAGGGAGCATGTTATGGGGTGTATTAGTCAGCGTGTGCTACGTCATAGGCACGAAGGAAGTGGAATGCTGACCATAACATTCAACCTGGAGTGTCATATTAGTTTTATACAACAGTTTATGCAATAGTTTTTCATTTTGTTAAAAATGATAAGCAAAGCACTGTTTTGCTTAAATTGTTTTTAATTCGACTAATTCAAATATAGTTCCAACAACTGTCCCTGTTGCCAGGCAACACTATAAACAAACACAGAGACTGACTAGCTAGCAGGCTGGCTAGCTAACTTGCAAATCTAGCCATGTGTAGCCATGTTAACACGACTGCAGGCTCAGATACAACAGGCATAGGAACTGCAGGGTCAATAACACTGACACTGTCCAAGTATTCCTCTATTGTCATCAAATGTGTCCATAAAGTTGAATTTTAAATGTAGTTCACTAATGAAGAAAAATCTTTAACATACATGGTGGTCTTGAATCTCTTTCAGCGTGCAGTCGGTTCCCACAGCAAAGACAATCTTGGCATCAGGAGAGATGGCGATGCTGGTGTACATGCAGGTCTTGAGGACGCAGTCAGACTCCCGCTTAGTGGTGAGGGTGTTCCACTCGTACACAGCCCCGTCCATGCCACACGACACCAGCCGACTGTCATCATCGCTCCAGATGATGGAGCGCACCTGGGGCACAGAAAACAGCGTACCAGCGCTCAAGCCATTCCTGTGTTGTACCCGGGAGATCACCACAGTATAATTACATTCATACATACATGAAAGTAAAGCAGAAAAGTTGATTAAGAACCAATTAAGTAACTCATTTTATTATTTCCGATTCTTTTCATAGAAATCTGATCTTGTTTCGAGACTGGAACAAGTCAGACATCTTGGTGACAGAGCTCCCCCTTAGTAATGGAGTGAAGCTGTATTTCACTTTCAAATTCCAAAACCGAATTCCACCACTGAAGCACATGAAACAAACAGTATGATTAATATTTGTTGTGTATTTAATTGGGATACTCTCATCGTACTGCAATACTAACGAATGGATGAGGTCCCAAGGAGAAGAAAGACCTAGACCTCCACAAAGACAGAACAGTAAGTTTATTTCAGCTACTCTGCAAAAAAAATCTGAGTGAGGATTTCCCGCTAATACTATAGCACAACTGTCTCTTTGCAACTGTTAAATTTAAAAGAACACTGGAACTATGTCTCATGATTTCTTACAAATGGACATGGAAATCCTTAGCAAACAAATGGCCCAACTTCCTGGCTTAATTTGTTCTGGTTAGATATCTGGGTGAACTGCAGATATATGACACAATTCAGCAATAATCTACTATGTAGTTATCCAAATGTGGCGAGGCTAGAATCCCATAGTTAATTTTAGGCTATTCAGCTAAACCCAGTTTTGTAGATGTGACAAACAAGCCTGCCACAGGCCACCAAAGTGGCTTTCCACGGGGCCCTCCAGCACAGAGACACAGGGAGATGATGTTCCAACAGTCCACATTTATTTACAAGGGTCGGCAAGATGTTACAGCCAACTGAGCAGATGTAAAACAGTCATGACAGAGGCTCCCCTTGTGTGAGTGGGGATGGCAGATTTAACCTGTGCGCACTGATTACCTCACTACGCACAGGTGCAGCCACTCCTGTTCCCGGGTCCAATTAGCCTGGCCAATTATCCAATTCTTAACCAATTATCCAATTGGCCAGGTCTAAATTAGCTTGACCCAGCGCAGGTGTGGCTGCTTAAACCAGCCATCCCCACACCACAGTAGATAAGTAACCAAACAGATAAATATGCTAATGCTTGGCATTGTCCTCATAGATCCATCAGTCTTATGTCAGTAACTTTATCAATGGACATTTAGAAATCCAAACTAAAATAATGGTACGATGACTTCAATGACTGTCAGTATAAAATCATGAAAACACTGAACAACCATATTGGAATAAACTTAAACTAAAACAAACTCAGTAGTTTTTACCACTGGTGTCATTAGAGCAGCACCCCCTTTGTCTACCATTGATGGGGCGTTATGTCAGTCTAAAGACTCGGGAGCCTGAGCATACTACTACTTCTGTCAAACACGGTGGAAGCAGTGTGACCGCTTGAGTCTGTAGTTCCATGCAGCAAGACAACGACCCATTACATACACATACACAAAAAAAGGAAGAAGGAGCTTATCAGGAAGGAAAGGAGGAAGTGTTTGTTGTGGCCCAGTCTCATCAGATCTGAACATGCTGTTCACTTACTCAATAGGAAACTGAGGTCTGATACCTCAGCAAACACAGAAAGTTGAAAGAGGCAGCACTGCAATAAAGGCTTGGCAGAGCATCTCAAGGGTTACATTATGAGCCTAGTGATGTCCATGAATCACAGACTCCACCCAGTCAACCAATGTAAAGGGTATGCAACAAAATATTTACCAAGTTATTAAATTTGTCAGAACTTTTCCCTGACTTTAAATAGGCGGACCTGACTTTTTGAATGACATTCCTATAATATAATTCAATGTGTGTTAAAAAAAAAAAAAAACACAAATAACATAAATAACATAAACATGAAATAAATGCAGACATTGTGGCTTTTGCCTCAGTCATTGTTTGAACTGACAATACAAATATGATTAGAGAGGAAAAACAATCCCAATACTGTCCCAATACTTTCGCATTTAATAGTGTGTGGCCTAACATATTTTAAATAATTTTTTATCTTCAGAATCTCACCTTTCCATTGTGACCTTTCAGGTTCCGAACATTTTCAAATGTTATTGTGGAGTAAATATGAATGACGGTTCCATTCACAGCAGCAAACAGGTGTCCTCCAGTACTAAAAGCACACTGCAAGAAGAAGCAGTTTGTAATTAAAATAATCCAAACATAACTTTGCATTATACATTAAGACAAAAATGCAGTAACATAAAAGTAAATGGTAATAATAACAATGAAAAACTTTCTCAATAGAAATAGGATCCCCCCCACTTATAGATCTGCCCATGGTTTTGGAAACTGTAGGCATGTCCCATTCCCACTCAATTTAGAAGGTTATGGAATATCACAAGAGGCTACCTTATCCTCAACTCAGTTAACTTGAATTTAGCCTGGTTGTGTTTTCGTTCAGGTAATCCAAACAGTGAGCGTAAGTACTCAAGACACATACATCTACATTTTATCGAAACATTTTTGACTTTATTCAAGCATTTTGTTTTTGCTTGAATACTATGGATACTTTCAAATATCAAACTTATGCTACAGCTGGAATTCCAGAGGAACCGGCTTACAGAAGGCACTGGTGGTATATTTAAAACAGTATAATGTAAGTACTACATAAGCTATACAGCTAACAAGTGCTACCCGTAAGTATAGTTCTCAAGCAACAGCACTGAAAGTAATAATAGCAGCAGAAGCAGAAGTAGTAGTATTGTCTGCATCTTGTATTATCACTGTTTCTGTTAGGCTGGCTGATATGGCTAAAATAATATTTTTTTCTTGTGTAAGGCAAACTTGTTCTTCGGGTGCTGAGCTGCTCTTATAGGTTTTTTAGCAGAAACACATTACATTACATTACATTTATTCAGCAGAAACACATCTATCTAGTTTCTGGTGATGCTCGGTGGCATGACAGGCTGCGTCTCACACGGAGGGCCGCTGCCTCGCTGCTGAGCTCACTCCGGAGGCAGCGTCCACAAAACGCAGTGAATTAGGGCGCACTGTGAAGGCAGGATGACGTCACAGAAAAGCGATTACTAGCAAGTTAGCTGCCGAGTCACTGAGGCTTAAAAACATTACATACATTATTCCAGAATATTAAATAATTAAAGTGTATATTTTAAATACAACCACAACTAATGAAGGAGTTCACTGTTTAAACAAGCACCTCCGCTGCAGCTGCACTGTTTTCAGCTGCCATTTTAACTGAAGTAAGAAGGCGGAGGGCATCCCAAAGACCACTGGGATATCCTATCTGATAAACCATACATCGATGTCTTCAAATTTAACCAAAATAAGGCACCTTAGAAGGATGTATTTTTTTATTTCGGTTTGGGACATGCCTATGAAGTACAAGCGTGCAAAATTGTGAAAATGCTGCCTTCTAAGGCAGCTGAATCCCATTTGTAGCCCACAATGTTACCTCTGGTACTAAATACCCTCCCAGAGGGAGAACGAAAAGCCAACAGGGCTTGTTCAAAAACCAGAGTCAACCCTGGAAACTGCTGAAAGGTACAAAATAAAAAATGATATTTGGTATAAAAATGGATATAAAATATAGAACTGAGGTGGGTGGATAGAGTTGAGGACAGACGAGACCACAGCAAAGCTAAAAATCCTGCTTAGTATTCCTTTCAATTACAGCACGTAAGACCCTCAAGAGAAATAGTTTTGTTCATTAAAGATACTTAGAACTTTAAAATGCTAGCAGCACATGCAGTGATAACAATATCTTAATATATCGTAGAAGAATGCGTTTGGTGTTAATAGAGATGCTGTGACTGGCACGCTTTGGCACTGCTGTGTGTACTCTACACTTCTGGTATAATTCCAGAAGGCCGCTCATTGCTCCCGTCCCCCATGTATATGTACTGTATGTCTACTATGTGATGCGTGGTTCCGCAGTCAGCTGGCCGGGTGCTCAAGAAACTAATTCGGCCACATAAAAAACATGCAGTATAAGCACAACATGATATTAAGTATGTAACTTAATTTTGCATCCCCAACAAAATTATATTGCTCAAAATGGCTAGTAGCCATACCACCATGCACCCTGCTTCTGCCTAACGGCTGAAGCTAAGCAGGTGTGTTGGTTAGTACTGGGATGGGAGGCCTCCAGTGAAAAATACGTTGTTGCTTTGCTCTGGTCAATAATCCCCAATGCCCTAGTGTAGTGACGGGGGCACTATGAGACATTAAACCGAGTTCCTGACTGACTGTGGTCATTAAAGACCCCATGACACTCTTCGCTAAGAGTGGGGGGGTTCCCCAGTGTCCTAGGCAAATTCTCAGCCTTCCACCTAATCATCCCCTGGTTTA
Source organism: Anguilla rostrata (assembly GCF_018555375.3). Lineage (NCBI taxonomy): Eukaryota > Metazoa > Chordata > Actinopteri > Anguilliformes > Anguillidae > Anguilla > Anguilla rostrata. The sequence continues at coordinate 44,885,948 of NC_057942.1, read as the reverse complement.
ATTGGAAAAAATTGTTCTCTCCCTCTCCACCTCAGCCAACATGTGGTGAGCGTTCTGGCGCAAAATGGTAGCTGTGCATCACCCAGGTGGGTGCTACACAGTGGTGGTGGTGAAAGTGGGTTTTCCTTCATCACTGTAAAGCACTTTGAGTGACTTGCAAAGTGCTACACGCAAGTGCAATGTTTCATTTCATATTGCCCAGCTCTAATTCCTGTACACATTATTTTTTAGACCTGTATTGCACTACAGTGTTCTTATGAATGTACACTACATCCTTATTACACAGCAAAGATCAGGCCTTCCATCTTTAGCACCACAATTCTCCGAAAAACCTACCTCTCTACATCCACGAACATTGAATTCCATGAATGTCCTGATGTCATTGATGAGTAGATTGAGCAGGCGCAGTTTGTCGCAGAAGCCCACCAGGATGAACAGCCCGGTGGGGTGCAGAGCTATACTGAAGGCCTGCTCCTGAAACTCTTTGTACACCTCTAGTGAGCTTCGAGAGGGAAGACAGAGTAGCAGGATCAACATTTTGAGAGAATATCACAACGCTTTTATTTCAAGCTACATTTATTAAATCTGGATATACCGCCTGACACGTATTCAGCATTTGACTATGTAGTCTTGTGATCATCTAGAATATAATCCAGACCTTTTCTAGGGACAACTTTAATACTGTGTGTCCCACCCAAATAGAAGGTTCATGCACATGACCACTGACAAATAAAGGCTTTTTAACATTCTCATAAAAACGAGTGCTTTTTGAGACAGAAGGAGTTTGCTCCTTTCCAGTTGATCAGCTCAGTTGACTTTTTCCTTGCCTTACTTGCCAGGCTCATAACCTTACAGTATTATGAGCCTGGCTCACAGACACTGATATACGATAAGATCCCCAACTTCTGGGGATGTGCTTTGATATGAATGATCAGTTACTTCTCTTGACTCATTATCTCACGTAAGTGGTACTTCAGTTAGAGAAAGCAAGTCAAGCTAATTCAACCACTGACTGACGGAACGCTGCTGAACGCTGCACTCGGTAGAACAAATCACAATGCAGGATGTTTACTGGAAATTAGTCTAACAAACTCTTCCTTCCCTGTTCAGATGGTTCAGACGTAGATACACTGTGTTTGAAACTTCTTAGTCTATAACCTCTCTGCAACAAAGACACACCTATAACTCTTCTGTGTCCTGTCCACATCCTGAACACCATCAACAACAGCTTGTCTGCAGTTTCCTGGAATTTAACAGGAAAGTTTGTACTGTTCGCTGAGAATGGATTGCCCATTTCCTTGGCAACCTTAAGTAATTCTTTCACAAGCTAACCAAATTTCAGCTGCAAACCAGTGGTGTGTTTATGGCATTTGGGTCTTTGTCATTCCAGTAGCTGCATTTCATGGCAGTTTCTTACACGTCTTTCATGGCAGAGATTTTTGGTCTAGCAACTGTCCAGGGTTGGAACAAAATCCTGTTTGTTCTTTCTCTATCATTACTTTGGTCATGAGCATGATCAGTAGCTATACTTTTTGCATGGTACATCTGCTTGGGTAACTGGCAACTAAAAAGACTTGTCTTGGCTTTGTCCAAAAAATAGCACACCCAGTGATGTTGTATGTTCAGAAGCGGATCTTACTTGGTCTCAAAATTCCAGATTCGCACAGAGCGGTCCAACGAACAGGTGGCAACAATGGACTTGCAGTAACAGATGGACAGGCCCGTTATGGTGTCAGAGTGGAAGGACTCAGTCAGGAAATCAAACTGGGCCTGATCCCCCTGCTAAAAAAAAAGGAATGATTACCAATTTAGCCTTGATTCTCAGATCAATGTTGACACCAAATATAGCAAGTTGAGGTAAAGTCCAAGTGAGCTATTTGCCACATTACCTTGCCAATTTCTGCAGAGGACAAGGCAATACTGTAGAGCTGACCACGGTTAGTAGAGCCTGTCAGGGTTTCCTCCGATGGACTAATACACAAGGACACAAACTCCTGCTGTTCTGCCTGGCTGGGATCATTACTATACGGATCTGGTGGGATCTGGAAAATATATGTATACATGTAGGCACTTATGACTGTATGTATATATGTGTATATATATTTGTGTGTGTGAGTGTGCGTGTATATACACAGACACACACACCACTGGACATAAATATCCATAACAGCACAGGTTAGTGTTAGGATTAGGGTTAGGCTATGGTACAGAATTCAGAATATTGCCTAATGGTGGTCTTTTGTTGGGTGTCTCGCGGCACTTCATTCTATTTTAGTCCTTACCTTTTTTGTTTAAAGCACATGAACATGACTACTTTACTGTACAAAGTTGTGAACTTGCTGAACTAAAAATGTCAGTGGTCCTTCTCTCCTGTGCTGATTTCTCAGTGTTTTTATAATTTTGTTTTTTGCTGTTAGTGCTTTAATGCATCAACCAAAATCCTGTTCACGTCATTGTTGGGACATGTCTCAAATCTCTCTGATATATACAACTAATTAATTGGTAGGCCTATTGTTTTCATGTTTCATAGGCCATATAGTAGATATTAGTAGATCAGTTAATCATTATTAATCGATTAATGGGTGCAGACGATCATTTAAAATAATTGCACAAAATATCATTCATGCAGAGAAGGTTCTAGTACCCGGATCTCAGAGCATTTCCTGTAGCCATCCTTATCCTCCATCTTCTCAAACAGAAAGACCGTTCCTGGTCCCGCAGAGCAGACAAACCCCTTGGAGTACGCTTTGATGACTGTGACACGAGGCGGCTGGGATGCAACTGCTGCTTCTTGATTTTTCTCCACTGTTCTGAAATATAGAAAGGGACTGCTAACCTGTTCATCATTTCCAAACATTTCTTATGGTTTAAGCCCTAAAAACACAGTTCAATCTACTCCGCACCTTTCTGGATCCTGTGTGGAGGTCTTAGTCATGACATTCATCTCCCAACGAAGCTCTCCAGACTCAAACACCAGCAGCTGGCCCATCTCTGTGCCTGCTATCACCCGCTTCTCTGACATCCAGTCATGTGATAGGTAGTTATTGACCTTCTTCTTCTGGGCATTAAACTGTTTCAGGGACCCCTTGGCATATTGGATGAGCCTGAACACCCCATGTCCGCTCACACAAATCTGAGTATTGTCCAGAGGGTTTATGCTCACCTGCAAACATATGGTGTTGAACAAATCTGTCACATCTATATGTCAGCAAACAACAGTGTGAATTTTCATAGCTTTACTTCATAAGGTTACTGGGGGAAATAGTATATCAAGAAAATGCTCACATTTGGTTAGACATTCCAATACTTATAGATGTAACTATGATCTACTGTATATTCAGACTCTCAGGGCTGCACAGTGTGACAATATTGTCTTATCTGTGATTTTAAAATGTACTGTACATATTGCACCCATGCAAAAATATTCCTATTGTCCCTATGCAAAAAAATTTTTAGTTCACTTTTATCACTATTTTTGTTAAATCTGCAGGACCTCAAGGAGCACATCAAGGCAACATCACGGTCCTGCAGATTCCTTCTGTACAACATCAGAAGGATTCAACCTTACCTGACGACACACTCTACCTAGCTGCTCGTCCAGGCTACGGTGACCTCTCGCCTTGATTACTGCAAATCTCTCCTTGCAAGCCTGCCGGCTTGTGCCATTCAGCCACTACAGATGATTCAGAATGCCGCTGCCCGACTCATCTACAACCTTCCCAAATTCTCCCACGTCACTCCTCTGCTGCGATCGCTCCACTGGCTACCGGTCGCTGCCAGGATCTGATTCAAAGCCCAGACCCTTACCTATACTGCAGCCAACAGGACAGCCCCCATCTACTTGCAGGACATGATTCGATCCTATGTGCCTACTCAACCACTCCGCTCTGCAGCAGCAGGGCGCCTTGTATCCCCTCCAACCCAACCAAAGGGATCAAAGAGCTTCTCCACCCTAGCTCCCCAGTGGTGGAACAAACTCCCCATCCCTCTTCGAACCTCTCCCTCACTACCCATCTTCCGCCGTGGCCTGAAGACTCATCTCTTCAGACTATACCTGGACTAACTACCACCACGCTGTATATTTCACTCTAAATCCCGCCCCCCCCCCCCTTTTCATGACACTTGTTACATGTTGCCCCATCCCAGCACTTTTTGGTAATTTGTATTTGTCCTAATACTGTAGCTTATTCTTCTGCCTAGTTGGTTTTGCAGAGGTTAGGCCTGAATAGTGTTCACTGTGAACTAAACTGTGTTCTTGGCTAGAAATAGCTGTATAAAATAAGTATTGTACCTTATCGAACCTGTGTTTAGTAGTTGTCTATGACCATGAAATGCACTTTTTGTACGTCACTTTGGATAAAAGCATCTGCCAAATAAATGTAAACCTATATAAATGGAAAAAACACAAAGTTGCAAATGCCCTGTTAAGTAGCTATGCTATGCAGTAAGTATTGTGGTTAGCTCACAAAAATTATTTATGAAGCCGAATGATGGAAGCTAGCTAGCTACTAGATACACTTCTCCTATCTTCCTCTTAGATTTGCCCTCTTTCTATAACACCATCTTCACCTTCCAGGCATTCACATTATATATAAAATGATAATAGTTTGTGTATTTATTAAATTATCTATTAATTATAGTACATATTCATATATGTATGATTAATTTTTCTATTATCATTTTGAAAGGTTTAGTCTCTAGGACACAAGTGTTAAATAGGTAAGAACAGGAGTTGCGTTTTGAACAGAACAGGCTCTTGAAATGGATTCAGCTGGTAAAGTGCTGTTACCTGATACACAGGATTGGTGGGCCCACCAGTGATTAGTGTGGCCAGGACCTTCTGCTTCTGCCAAGCCCAGTAAAAGAGGGTCCAGTCTGGAGCTCCTGATTGGCTGATGAGGTACTTAGAGTCATGGGAGAAGGCCATACAGACAAACTCTTGCACAGCAATATCTCCTCCAGTCAGTACCTTTCTCTTCTTGTTATGCTCCTTCTGCAGATCATACACTGAGATCATGCCCTTCTCACCCTGTTCTGACACAGCCAGGTAGCGCCGGTCAGGGCTGAGGGCCAAGGACTGCAATCCCAGGCTTTTCTCTAAGCCTGAGGAAACACACAGGCATTCAAACCTTCCGCAAGTTACTTTCAACTTATTTTCTCAAGAAAATACTCTACTTTGTAAATTAATTGTTTTTATCAATGAATGTAAATTACTCAAAATAGAAGGTATCAGCTAAAACAATATTTACAATAACTCAGACTGAATTCATACTTGAGTGGGAAACAGTTGAACAAAGCCAGAAAAGGATACTGCAATTGATACTGCAAAAGTTGTTTGAAGTGAATCAATCAAATCAAGTTTTTATTTCCAATAAAATATCCTTAGAAAACATTTCTGACAATGCAGAATATTCCAGTTCTTGTGGCATGCATTTTATTTTTTTCACTTCGTAGATTTCACTGCAGATTTTCCCATGGGCTATCGAACATTGTATGCATTAATTGTATGAGTTAACGTTTTAATTTTAACATTACATACCTGGAATGAACTTTTGTGATTGCTCGTCAAGATTGTATCGCACACAATTGTTTCCCGCTGGGAAGATGACAGTTTGTTCATCAATGTAGCAGATGTTGTTGGCTACTCCAGGTCGCATGCCAAAAATGAAATGGGGCTCAGCCACAATCTGAGACGCAGTCATCCTTCAGCTGAGTAAAGTCTGAGCCTGATTTTCCTGCCAACGAAGAATAAACATTGTGTTGCTTACATCTCTTACCACAGTAAGTTCCTTTATCTTTAATCAGTGTGTAAACCTGAGTGCAGTGAACAATTTAACATCAGTGAACCCTTATTAGCTGGCTCAAACCTTGGGCCACAATCTACATTTAGCCCACTATTCAGATCACATGTGTTTCAGTGACATTAATAAAAAATCAATAAGGTAACATTACAAAGCTTCCAGAAAAAACCCTGTTTGCTTGCTAAAGGCTCAAAATTCCAAAAAGTTGTTGTGTGGTGGGCTGTACCAGAGACCGTAAAAAATAGGGCTGTACAAATGACAAAGCCAAGACCCCAGATCTGAACTTGTATGTGCTCCTGTGCAAAAGGAACGAGCCAATGCGGGGAAAAGTGATTCAGGCCATTGAACATGAGGGGAAAGGAAAAAAAAAAACTCTGGAATACTGAATCAAGGCATGTCTGTGTGTATAGTTTGTGCACCGGTGGCTTAAACAAGATCTTACTAAAAGTAAGAGCGTCTTCAGGACAATAATGTAAGTGCTGTATGAATTATACGTGGGACGCCCTTCTCTCCATTGAAAACAACAGAGTGCCGTGGGAATGTCGTGTTCGGTGTAAATCCCGTGTAACTTTCACGACCCAACAGATATTTTACGATGGTCTACTCTGCCTCTGCCGAATAAATTAGTCTGGCACATCATATGTCGATTTAACTTGTTTTCCAGTGTTACCGCAATAACTTTATGATGTGCTTAATAGCTTAATAGCCGCATCAAGTACAACGAAAAATAGCCACACAACAGACTTTTGCTGACCAAGGTTCCAGAACCGAAGTGAAACTTATAGAATAAATTACTCCACGGTGCCACCTACTTTTCTTTTCTTTCTTTCCTTACTTTTCCATAACTGTAATAATTATGAGCAAAAATTCTGTATGAGAACAATAGATTGCGCCTTCTGTAAGAAAACTAAGAATAAGCAAAGATTCTGTAGAGTAACATTATCGTTTGCGCCTTTGGGAAGCATATTGAATGAAGCTAATGTTTACCAATGTTCGTTGTCCATCTGTTGAGGTTGCTGACTTAGCATAACGTTAGATAACTTACGTGTCAGAAATAAGTGAATTGTTGTACTTCCAACTGTCAGATGAGTCTTGTTCAGGTTCAGCAATGAGGTTTAACGTTTACGTTACAGATAAATGTCAAGCATAAAACTGTTTACCTTTAAAACAAGTTACCTAACGGTTTAGCCAGTCCCTCTCCTCGGAGCGGCAGGTTTATTAGGTATGGGTACCAAGGATACTCAAAGCTAACAATCCCCATAGCAACGAACGCCCGTCCGTCCAGGACCAGCTTCCGTGCTGTACGAGCTAAACTGCTATGTCTACTTACTATACTACAAGCTTATTGGCAATAAATAATAATCCATCCATTTTCTGAACCGCTTAGGTGTGCTCCCTCCCTCCCTACCCCCCTGTAAATGACTGTAAGCTTAGGGTTGTAACGAGGCAGTTGTTTCGTAGGTGACTTAGGTGCATTAACTGTCTTAGCTACTGCTTGTATTTTTCCATAGACTGTATCATTGCATTGCCAGAAAGTACTCATCAATGAATAGATCTGTAATTAGTTTACTTAAATAAAAACAATCCAAAAAAACATTTACTTTTAACGTCACTGGTTTAGCTGAATGCCAATTGGACAAGTGAAAATGTGAATGTGAAATCACCACACAGTTGAACAACTACATAGGAACTATTTATCAGTGTCTATCGTTTACGGCGGACATAAAACACATCTGCACGTTGCACTATTTGTTTCCGCTCCACGTTTCGTGATGTTAGCAAGTTATAGCCGCATGTGACAAACTGAACGTTGTATGGTAGAGGGTAGATCATCCATGTCCTTGATAACAATACTTAGCTAGTTACGCAAGTATTTCAAAGCAGTATTTATTTTAAGTAAACATGGAAGCAGTTGAAGATGATTCCCAGTTAGGCCTTTCTTCTGAAGAGGAAGATAGTGAATTATCCGATGGAGAGGTGAGAAAATGTTCTGGGAGATGCTACAACTTTTGTTGTGTTAGGTGAGGTTGTCTGAAGTAATCTAAAGGTAAATGATCTTAAACGAGCTAGATAAAACCTACATTGTTTTTGTCAGTTATTTTGAAGAATCTAAATCTGATTCCTTGCATGCGCTACTTGGTTGCTCGATAACCAGACAATGGTAGTAGCGTATAGCTAGCTACTTGTCTTCCATACTTGTTTACTAAAATGCTCTTTTTAATGTATTTGCCCTGTAATTTGCTCGTTACACGTTTTTGGTGACGGTAGTTGCACCGTGTATATTGTTGTACTACGTATCATACCTTAGCAATATCATTAAATTGTGATAATTCTGGAGCATTTTGATTAAACATTTTACGGTGCCATGTTAACAGCGTTAATACCGTCACTGTAAATGTATAAAGATGGCTAAATCTAATAATTATCTGTTTTAAGCTTCAAGTGGCCTTCGCTAAAGGTTTGCTGAAGCCTGGGTTAAATGTAGCTCAACAGGAACCAAAGGCAACAGTCAACAAGCCGGTAGGTGGAATTTCCCAATTAGGATTCCTTGACATTCTTAAACGTTTGTCCCGTTGTACTAACCAAGGCTTGTGCGTATTGAACAGTTGTTGGTTAGAGTGACTTCCTTTATCGTTCTGTGCTGGCAGGAGGGACTCAAACAGTGCTTGATGGAGTTCCAGAGGAATTTGCCCTGGGTTGAAAGGCTGGACCTGAGCAACAGCCCTGCTGCTGACATTGTGGCTAAAGCAGAGGGTGCACTAGCTGCACAGGACACTGCTGAGATTAGTGCAGAGGATGACTTCCAGAGGGAGATGTATTTGTGGGTATCCGTTGATATACAATTGGACACTTGGTACATGTGCTGATTTAAAAATAAATAACATGCAGTTAATGTTCAAAAATTTTTATGGCAATTGTAATTTATCAATTTAAAGAATTTGAATGTCATGTTTTGTTCGCGTGTTTACAGCTACCGCCAAGCACAAGCAGCTGTGCTAGAAGCATTGCCTCGGTTAAAGAAACTGAAGATTGCCACAAAACGCCCAGAGGATTACTTTGCTGAAATGGCCAAGACCGATCAGCACATGCAAAAGGTTTTGTTTTCTTAACATATTTAGCAGTCCTTATTTTTCTTAAGCAGTACGGATATCAGCGCTGTTTGTATCAAGGGTGAGCAGGCTTATTCTGATGGCAGAGCTCATCATTTTGAGAATATAAAATATTTTCTGTGTAACGAAACCAAATTTTACCATGTTGGCTTCCACTTTTAACTGAAACTAGCTTTAAAAATTGAGATTTTAGCTATCAGAACACAACTATTATCTATATGAACATTAAGTTTTCCCTCAGTGATTTCAATTAAATTTCAAATATTGCATTCAAACTTAAAAGGAATACGGATCTTTGTGCGTCTTATGGCCATGCTGGGCCTCTGACCCCCAATAGGGAGTCCTGTCCCTTCTGGGAGACGATAAAGCTGTAAAACCTTTGAAGGAGAGACAGATTTCCAGGACACCCCAGGCTTATATAAAGATAAGACCTGTAATGTGGCTTAATTTGTAACTTGTTCATTTTCATGTTTACGGAGCAGAGACTGGGGGGAGAGAGAACCAATACACCCCTATGGTCATACAAATGATATTGTCTGTTAAAGACTATATTCTAAAGACTAGATATCCCACAGTGTCCATAACTGTACTGTCCTCCGATAGTTCCAACAATGACCATCAGATGTAGCTGGAGAAATACAAGGTGGTGTGATCCTTCCCTTTCTTACCCTGTGTTGCCAAGAAACCCCGCCAGTACTCATCCCTATGAACATGATTCTGAATAAATGATGAGTCATGATGTGAACAAAAGAGCTGGAAATGACCTTTAAAACAATACTATAACAATTTCTTATTTGGTATTATAAGACACCCCTGTTACTGCAATTACATTTTTCTTGGATCATTATTGATGGGAGATATGGGCCAACAAAGTTTGGGCAAATTAACATGACTCCACGACAGTGACTTGCTTTATCTGCATTACTATAGGTTATAGTGTGTTGAATATGCCTTAACCTATTTTATCAGCATTCTAGATTAACTGAAAGGGGTTAAGACATTCTCTGTAATTGTTATTCACATCCTGGGTTTAAACTGGTTTTGTAGTAATATGTTGCCTGCCTTTGTAGATAAGAAAAAAGTTGATCATGAAACAGATGGCAATGGAGAAGTCTGAGAAGGCCAAGGCACTCAGAGAGCAGAGGAAGTATGGCAAGAAGGTGAGTGCTTCTCCATCTTTACATTTATATCACTGTCCATTAAATTGCTCAGAATTAGTTGAATTGCAGCTCTTCCTTATGCGTATCAGTCAATGTAATGTCTTTTGTAGGTTCAAATTGAGGTCCTCCAGAAGAGACAAAAGGAGAAGAAAGCAATGATGTCAGCTGTGAAGAAATATCAGAAAGGTATGTGGGTGGAGAACAAGCTTCCGTCTGGCTCCTATGGCTGGGCAGTGTGATGTTTGTATCGGATAGCAATGATGATCGACAGCGATCGAAATAGGAGCTCGATGTCTGTGATAAATTTACAGATAAATGTCTGCTAAGTTTGCTTCCACCTGCAGATGCTGCACCTTGAAACAGAGTAGTCCCATGTGGTGGAATATGCAGTGGACAGCCAATATAATGCATTACTTTGCAATAACCTGTTCAAGATAATAGTTATAGTAGGCAAGTTAGGCGTGGCAGTAAAGGCAGGAAAGACGCACTGCAATGTCGGAGCCTGTAAGAGAAAAGGCCTCCATTTGTCTCTCACTCATTCATCTCTTGTTATTTAGGTTTTTTGAGAACTTTTGCAACATTGCCTATTCCTGAATTTCCTAGGTTTTTTGTCTAATCTCTTGACAGATGTGACTGGCTTAATGGCATAACATTTAGCAGTGGCTCCGATAAAGGCTTCAATGGAGCGAGAACAGACTACGGGCCTTATGGGCTTCAGAAAAAAACTTTAAAATGTCAAAACATTTATTATAATATGTATATACAGTGAGCTTCATGTTTTCGCCAGGCATATTTTTTTTCTTGATTTGGCCGTGTACTCGACAGTTTTAGATTGGTAATCAAACAATTCACACATGGTTAAAGTGCACATTCTCAGCTTTAATTTAAGGGCATTTTTCATACATTTTGGTTTCACTGAAAATTACATGTTGAAATTACAGTACTTTTAATTACAATACATTGGCGCCGATTGGAAATTGTTTAAAAATTTCCAACCCATAGTCTAAAGAGAGCATTACCATTATCGGGTAGTGGATTAATGGTATACCCTTTTTCTCTACAGGAATGACTGACAAATTGGATTTCCTGGATGGAGACCAGGGAAAGGGCAAGAATGAAACCAAAACGACAAAGGCGGCAATGAACAAAAAAGGGTATGCCCGACCTCAGAGATGCATTAAAATTTGTCAACACAACATATTGTATCACCCTGCTAGTCAGTGCATAAGAAAAGTAATAATAATAGTAATAATAAAAAAATGATCTTTTCATAGTCCCAATGCCAAGAGAAAGTTCAAGGATCAGAAGTTTGGTTTTGGCGGAAAGAAACGTGGGTCCAAATGGAACACCAAGGAAAGTCACAACGACATGTCCGGATTCAAGGCCAAGGTGGCTCATGGGAAAGGAGGGAAGAAATTTGGGAAAGGGGGAAAGCAGAAACCCAATGTAAGAACACGTTTTTTTACCCAACTCTTATTTAATCCTTGTGTTGTTTTTTAGACCAACAAGTACTGTAATTTTTTTAAGTTTCTCCCTTTGGGGAAAACCATTTCATGGTTTCATCCAGAACACATATTCAAGTATTTTTGGCTGAATTGATTCCTTTTCTGTATGTATGCATGAGTGGTGTGTACGTGCTTGGTGTGTGTGTGCATGCACGTGCATTTGTGTTGTGTGAGCATGTGTGTGCATGTGTGTGTGCTTGGGTGGGTGTGTGCATGCTTGGATGCATGTGTGGTGTGTGTGTTGTGTGTGCGCGTACATGTTTTTTTAACCATATCTCTTAACTTATTTGCAGAAACGGCCTGGCAAAGACACCCGCAGAAAGACGAAGAGCCGCTCTCGATAGGCCCTTCCTTCCAGCCCATAGTCACTCTGCTCTCGATATCCTCTTCCCTCCAGCCCATACTCACTCTGCTCTCTATAGCCCCTTCCCTCCAGCCCATACTCACTCTGCTCTCGATATCCTCTTCCCTCCAGCCCATACTCACTCTGCTCTCGATATCCTCTTCCCTCCAGCCCATACTCACTCTGCTCTCGATATCCTCTTCCCTCCAGCCCATACTCACTCTGCTCTCGATATCCTCTTCCCTCCAGCCCATACTCACTCTGCTCTCGATATCCTCTTCCCTCCAGCCCATACTCACTCTGCTCTCGATATCCTCTTCCCTCCAGCCCATACTCACTCTGCTCTCGATATCCTCTTCCCTCCAGCCCATACTCACTCTGCTCTCTATTTCCTGTTCCCTCCAGCCCATTCTCACTCTGCTCATCCAACCATTCCAGAGTTCAGCCTTTACAGCCATTGTACATTAACAGTACATTTAATTTTACTGGGTGAGCTGGAAGTTCAGATGTGGACTGTGTATGAAAGACTGAAGCAGCTGTTAACTGATATGCCTAGATGCGCTTGGAAAAATCCCCTTTATTTCAGTAAAGTCCTTTTTTTTTTTTTTTTTTTTTTGAACAAATTTACAGTTTTTAAAAAAAATTTTTTTTTACAATTTTTCCTGTGCTCACTGTAACAAGTACAAAAGCAACAGTTGTTAAACTCAAAATGTGCAATGCTGTGGTTCAGTTCGTGGCATGCTTTGATGGGGAGATTATGGAGGACGTATTGCAAAGGAGGCAACACAGTTCCCTCGTTCCTGTGCATGCTTCATTCACAAATTTCTATTTTGTTTGAATTGCGAATTATTTGATGTGCGAATTAATGTCCATTTTTATTAAATAATTCTGGAGCTAAGATGCCCTATTGCCCCCTGGTTTTACAACACAATATTTGTTTACATGGCATCATGTAACATTGAAAAGCTATGGGATTAGTATCGAACACTGATCATATTGGCTCTGACAAAGCTAGCATCTTAAGCTGCTAAAGCTTCTCCTTGCACACCTCAGGACCCGACGAAGGTCCCCTGAGAAAGATAAGGTGTGTAAGGAGCAGCTCAGTGTGGCCTTTCTTCTTTTGTTTGTTTTAATTCTCAGACATTTGGAAACACTGTACTTTGGTAATACTTCAGTGGCTCATTTTTAGTGACCAGAAACACATTAGTATTCTGTACTTTGTGCACCCTCTCCCTGGATGGAAATGATCCAGATAATGGAATCCACTTTCTGCAATCCTGGATCCGACTAATCTGGCTGATTTTGTGCCAGTTAGATTTTCAGCCATGTTTACGGTTGTGTTCAGGAGTTTGCAAAAAGGTTTAGACAAGAGGTTAGTCTTTGATTGAGGATGATCCAGAATGTTTCATTAGTAGGATGTAACCCTATAGCATAGCATCTCGGTCCCGGTTCCGGAAGTATATTTCCCGTTCATTTTCTCCAGAGACATTTCAGAAACACGCAAGATAATATAGTTTTTGGTCTTGAACCGAACCATCCAACTACGAGATGAATCGTGACATCAAAAAAATGATTCAGAGCCAAAAAAATTTCTGAACCACGTTGTGCATCCTTTCATTTTGACTTTACCAGCTAGATTAAGACTGAAACCTACTCAACGCATGTGATTATTTTTTATCCCTTATTACATTTCTGTCACACCCATTCCTCTCCAGCAGGCCGGCCAGAGGAGGATGGGCTGGGCGCTGACCCTTAGGTATCGAGGTCTTTAGTCGGCACCCCACCACCAAAGACACCAACTTGTTCCCCATGACATTGGCTTTCCAACAATACAAAACATGATTACATTGTATTATGCACAACCTAAGATTCACACAATGCTCCGTTTTGCAACTGAGCACTGTCTCTATCACACCTGCTGACTCCCCGTCAGCACAGTAAACAGTCTGTTTTACTTTGGGAGTCTGATAAAAAGACTTCTGTGAACTGCCCTACACAATTATGGTTCTGTGGCATAATGTTATGTCACTGCCCAATGATTGTTTGTACTAGATTTAGATTCAATAAAAGCACATTGCAATCTTACTTCATAATCAGTGTCATGACTCATGTGCTATGTGTCTCACTGCCCAGTCCTTGCCCTTTTACTGTATGCTACTCGTCTATATAAGGAACAGTCTAGCCGCATTAAGGTATTACCCTAATCCATTTGGCCCTAGTTATCTTGATTAAGTGATCAAGGAGGTTAAGAAAGACAGTTAAGTACCTCAGAAGCTTGGAAAACCAAAGAGCCTGAAAGCACCTGAGAGGTATGTTATGATACTGCGTTTAATGGCATCCTGGAACTCTTAAGTGACAGACAGTCCTGTGATATAGGGATCTTTCTCCAGTTTACCCTTATATATGACAAACTCCGCTGCTTTATATTATATGCGTGGGTCTCAGGGTGACCAGAAGGTTCATAGGCTTTTTGCTGAAATGTTAAGACCGAGCGTGAAGGGGATCAAGCAATTTGCTCAGTGAGAATTTGCTGTGACAAGGTAAGTTCTATTGCCCTTCTGTCTCATGCCTAGCCTGTTTTATAGAGTTGACTAATTGCATTCTTAAAAGCAATGTTACGCAACTAAGTGTAAATGTGGAATTTATTTGGAAAAAAAGTTTTTTTACTGAGTGGTGTCAATGTACCTGAAATAGTCATTCTGAACAGGATTTAAAAATGATTGAATTGACTGTTAGATTGATCTCAAGAAAGCATCTGGTATATAATATATAATTATATATAATATAATATTTAAATAAAGTCGTTATATCAGTGCTTCCCTAACTCAGTCCTGGGACCCCCTGTGTATGCTGGTTTTTGTTCCTACCACAGTTGGGATTCCAGAATTTGAGCAAGCTGTCTTAATTAGGTGCTTTACTTGTTTAGAGGGATTACCCTCTTAACCCACATTATGTCAGAAATAGCTATGCATGCCATGATGAATACAGTTCCCATGTTCATACTGTGCTGAAATGCACCTGAGTATTCATTGGCAGCCTGGATGATTGTAAATACAACAATGCTTTGAACAGGCAAAATGTTCCTGGAAAGACAAAAGTAATGGTAATGCACATTTCAAGAATTTCACGTGATGCATAGATATTTATAAATACATGTTAATTTGCTAAATAGCCTGATCACAAATGAAGAACAATGAGAATTTGTCATGATAACCTTCTTTATGCCTTAAATTATGATGTCAAATCTTTACCATATGCTGCTATGCTACACAAGTCCTAATCCTCCTTACAAACCCCTTGTCAAGGCAAATACTATAATCAGATCTCCCTGAGTACTACACTGTTGGATATATTCTAAACCTCAGTAAACCTGCAGTTTTTAGTTTCTGTTTGCCTATAAACATTACACAATTTGATTGCAACACGAATGGAATTTGATATACAGCAATATGGTCTCAGAGAGATAAACAAGTTCAGTTTAATTGTAATGATGATGGAGTTCATATTGTCCTGTTATGCTAAACCAAAAGCATTGTAAATATGCTGAATATGCTTTAGAATACATCTTCAAAGAATTCATCAGAATACAACCCTGTTTAATTAATAGTTTTAATTAATAGTAAAGTACAGATGTCTTGCTGCTCTTTTGTGTATACACCAAGGGTTAACTGGAGAAGGATTGAGACCAATCACAGAGGTCAGGGTCAGAATGCTGATGAGAATCACTGCAGATTAGTCCAGCATTCCTGGTTTCTACACTGTCCACGAACTTGCTCTTCTCACGCTAGGTCGCAGATCTCATTACTTTGACATGCAGGAAGTTTGGATGTGGCCATTTTGTGGCCTACATTGTTAAATTCCAGACTGTTTCCATGACAGAGGGGGAAGCAAAGGATCATGGGATGTGGCGTCACAAAATCAAGCGAATTGCAGATGAAACCTTACAGAAGAGGTACTCAAAAATGTTTTGGTTTAGTTTGGAAATAATAGTTAAATATTGAGAAATACAATTAAACATTTTTTATGCTACTGTTCATACTGAAGTGAAAGTTATTTAGTACAATTTCTGTATATGGAAGTGATGTTAATGATATGACTGCAAGTCACTTTAATTTATTTGAAATATGTCTGATATTTTTATGCAATGATCTAACAACACTGCTTTTATTCTTCACATGCAAACATTAGGGAGTATGTCGGGCACAGGTATGGTCTGGGTGTTTGTCCTTCCATCTATGTTGCCTCATACGTTTATGTCTGTTTTTACACAACCATTGTTTGTGCATGTAAATGCTTGGCCATGTTTGTCAAAGAACAACATTTTCATGACATATTTATAACAAAATCCTTCTGAAACATTACTTTTATATGTTGAACAAGTCTGTCTCTAATGTGAAAGAGACAGACTTGTTCAACATAACATGTAATATTTCTTATAAAACTATACAACTGTAAACATTTTTGAAAGTGGAAGTGCTTATGCTATTTGTTACTTTTTCAATATTAGGTTGGGTATTTTTCAATATTGTCTTCCCAATTTCTATTCAAGATCGATAAATGAAAAAAATAGGTAAACTAACCTGATTTGTTGGTTCTTCTCCTCCATGGCATGCAGCTGCTACAGGTGAGGCTGCAGGACACTGTTCCTTGTGTTTTATTATTGTCTGAATATATGTTCATTCTTGATGATGCCTGTGTCACTGGATAATCCAAGTATGCTCCAATATGGGACACATTCCATGGAAGGGAGATTAATCCAATTACATTTAATGGGAAAAAATGTCTCTAATGACACAGCAGGGAACTAAGCCAACAACACTGATGTGAATGATTTGAAAATGAAAATCAGTTTAGACAATCTAGTCTGTTTTACATGTTTATCATGTGAAACACTTAAAGAATGTTTAAGAAGTGATCTTGGTCTTTAGGTGCACCCTGCACCTCAGTTCATGTTTGACAAAACTGTGCATCTTAATAAAATGCATATATTTGAAGTAATTGTATATGACACAGGTAAACCAAAGAAAACAAATACTATAGCGTTATGTTTAAATGACTTAAAAAAGTTTTTTAAGCAATTGGGTTCTTACAGGAGTATTTTAAATTGATAATTACATTACAAGTACATATTTATCTTGTGGTTTGGTGTGGCCTGATTGACACTTCACAAGGCCTTTAACAGATGAAATCTTTCAGATCTCCTGACTTACAATTCCACAAGCTGAAGTGTGCAAACAGATATGACTTTTTTACAACCAGGAGGTGCAGCCAGGCTGTGAGCCTGGCTTATCAGTATCTGCTACCAATCAAAAAGCTAGATACACAGATGATTCCTGTCTCCCTCCAGCAATGAGAGCTGCTGTGTTAATACAGCGATGGTACCGTCAGTATGTTGCTCGCATGGAAATGAAACGCAGATGTACCTGGAATATCTTCCAGTCTGTTGAGTATGCTGGGGAGCAGGACCAGATCAAGGTGAGTCCCACCTCCCGATGTGTGATAGTCCATAAATAAAATGGTCCTGTTTCATATGAATATATTTCCCATTACAGGCTTTATTATGAAAGCACAAAGGCTATGGCTCCTCACACTGCTACAGAGCATATGTTCCCTGATAGTTTGTGAACCACTGGGAGTTTGTAATGGGAGTTTGTAAGGGGTTTGTGAGATTGTGATGGAAAATTAAATGTCAAATCTTTCTTTTCAGTAGCAAGCAAAATGCTTTAAAATGAAATATTTTAAACACATACAATGACAACATGACAAGTTGTCAAGTAAAAGTAAAAAGAAATCAACAACAAAATTAGTAGTGGTTTTTATTTTTTTTCATAACATCATACGTTCATATATGATTAGCCTGTCAGTGTGGACAATAGCAAGTTTTCAGTCATTGCTCTGTTGCTAAACATGATCATCTGTAAAACCATGTAAAATCTCACAAAATCTCCTAGAAGGTCCAAACCATCCATAAACAACACCAAAGTATGAAAAAGCTGAAAACTTTATTTCAAAGATTTATTATTGCATGTCAGGTTTCGTCATAAAATCCAGTGTTAGTTAAATTGGTATAAAATTTGGCCTGAAATTCAAATGAAAACTGTTACAACAGAAGAGTAGTTTACAGGAATCTAAATACCATTTTCACTTTTTCTGACACAGTTGTACAATTTCCTGGGCTACCTTGTGGATAACTTCACACCAGCTAGCAGTGAACGTAAGGCCTTCCTCATGATGGCTTAATACGACTGACCTCATTATTTAATGCATGTGTGGAGAGTAATTTGTGAAACATTCATCTCTCAGGAAATCTGATCTCCCACATCTTCAGGGAAAATGAAGTGTGTCGTGACATGGAGTGGGAAAGGTACTTCTGCTACAAGAACATTGAGGTGCCAGAACTCTACTCAGGACCTCACCTGACCTTCCCCCTCACTGTGGCTCAGGCAGATTCATTGGTGGAGGCCTTCAAGAACAAAAAAGTAGGTGTCCCTAAAGGCTCTACTCTCTTTGATGCCACCAACACCATTCTAAAATGGAATGATCATAATTCATCATCACTCATAAAAAATACAAACAATATGTAGTTTAAAGTGTATCTTCCACTCCCAATGTCTGTGGTTCTTAATTCTGTTGTCTTAAAAGTGGTCTTGTATATAGTTTGTGCAATATTTTTTTCTTTATCATCTCAGTCAAACTAAAAATGTCATATGGATCCAATAATGAAAAACCCTTAAACCCTTAAATCCTCATTTTTCCTGTCTGTTTCTCCCAGTAGCAGCTCCATTCTCGCTATGTCCTCCAGCTTCTGCTGGAAACGTGGAAACTGTTGCGGACCCTGCCAAACATCAGCCGGATTTCCACCTGTAACAGCAAAGAGATAACCATTTGCGGTGAGATCAGGGCTTATCTTATTGGCTGCCTTGTTACAGGTTTTATTTCATTTTTTATGAAGCAGTATTATAACTCAGCTAAATCTGCATTATGCTGTTTCATCAATTTACACTGAAGATGCATAATGTTCCCTTCGAAATAACCAGAATTAACTGATTGCATATATTTAACTATATTTAAAAATGTCTGTTTAATTAATCTTCTCAGGGGATTTACATGGACAACTGGAAGACTTGCTGTTAATATTTTATAAGGTGGGTAATATAAGTGAAATGATACCTTACATTAAAAACATGTTGCATCTGCTCTAAAGCCAGATATAAGCAAAAACACTGATCTGACTCTTTGTTCAATGCTTTAGAATGGCATGCCATCGATGGAAAGGCCGTATGTTTTCAATGGTGACTTTGTGGATCGAGGGACGGATTCCATTGAGATTCTTCTCATCCTATTTTCTTTCTTACTGGTGTATCCCAATGATGTTCATCTCAACAGGGGAAACCATGAGGACCACATAGTTAACCTCAGGTAGCATGACTTAAAAGACTTGGAATGCATTCAAATGTTTTGTATTTTCAAATGAAGAAATTTAGAAATTTGTTTAGAACATTTTTTTTTCTAGGTATGGCTTTACCAAGGAAGTGCTGGGAAAGTATAGGGTAGGTCTAAATTCTTACTTTTGCATTTTTTAAAGGAGAATTTTACCCATGTCAGATTTTTAAGATGTTGTTGTAATTTTAATGCAATGATTTATCCATTTTTTCTGATATATGAAGTGTTGAAAATAACATTTGCTCTGCCCTCAGTAAAGCTTCAATCTCAACAGAAGTATTTATGAAATTAAAAAGCCAGTCATTCACACACAAATCATGTACCCTTGTAAAACACAAGTCCTTGAATCTATCTGTGTACTGAATTAACAGCTAAATGTAAAGGTAATATCTTGAAGTTAAATTATATTGTGTGAAGTTTAAAGTTAAATTAAAGTTAATTGAAAGTTAATACAAACGTGTTATGTGTTAATACAAGCATGCTATGTGATAAATATTTGTAATTTTCTTTTTAAATAAATTTTTATGCAATGGTTTCTTGAAACCTCCACCAGAGACTTCAAAATTCCCACCATTTGGAGAAATCTCCAAAAGTAACACAAATGGAATTTGTATTTTGTCCTAATTAATAGTATTTTTGAGACTTACATGAGTTAAATTCTGCTGTGCAGTCTGCTTTTGAGTTATATTATTGTATTTACATTAGTATATTAGTTATATTTGAGTTATATTATTGTATTTCTTTGCTTTCAACCACAAATGCATGATTGCCCCTATAGCAGCCATTGTAAAGCCAGCAGATTTTTGGCTGGAAACTTGTATAAATATCCAGAATACCCATCACCATATATGAGACTGGGCCAGTAAACAACATACCCTGAAGCTGAACTAATATTACAAACTCCTTAAAGTGAACTCTCCATTTAAAGGGAGTTCCACTGCAGATACTTTCATATGAAACGTGGGTCAAACCTGGATGCTAATGGGATCCAGAGTATTCTTTACAGCAGAGCTTCATCTGGCTGCCAGCTGTCCTCCAGTTCCTCTCCTGCTGAGGGTCAGCTGCTTTAAAGAGCTTTTCTGCAGACACATTCGCTCCTGGCTCTCCTGCCAAGGAGATTATTTAAATTTTCCCTTTAAAATTATACACGTAATTTCTGATGCTGACATTCAGTTAATTATTTTTTTGTTCAAAATCATAGTCATGTCAGGAGATGAAAACCATGAAAATAAAACTTAATTCAAAATAGCATGCCAGTACAACAGCTAGCCTTACAAGGGCTCAAGTCATACAAACAATCAAGCTTATGGAATGGGTTCACAATTGTTAATATTACAATAAAAACAACTCTCAATTGTTCTCACTTTCATAATTACTGGAACCATTCAATGAGAGCAGGTTTTCAGGTACGTAACTATCTTTTTACTACCCCTCAGCTCCATGGGAAAAGAATTCTAAAACTAATCCACAAGATCTTCAGCTGGTTGCCACTGGCAACAGTCATTGACCAAAAAGTTCTGATTCTGCACGGAGGGATCTCTGACACCACCGACCTCAGTATTATCTCCAAAGTTGACAGACACAGAGTAAGTTCCCCATTTTTATTTTATTCCACAAGAATTGCTCTTACCTGTAAATGGGGTCAATCTGGAAACATTGAAAAGGCACAGTGTCCTAAATTAGGATTAATGATGTTCCTGGGTTTGGTATCTCAGTATATCTCAGCACTGAGGCCTCCTAAGAAGAAGCTGCTGCAATCTGATGGACAGGCGTCTATAGACTGTGATCTGGAGGAGGACATGTGGGCCCCCAGGGACAGCCCTGTCACCTGGAGCTGGACTTCCCTGACCTCGCACAATCCCTTTGGCTCACGAAACAGCTTCCAGCGTCGCTCGCTCCAAGATTTCTCTGACAGGCTGAAATGCTCAGAGGAGAAAGACCTGGAGGAACTGCGTCGGCAAGCAAAATTTACCCAATCCTACAGAGATCTCCCCCAGTCCCTCAGCTTCAGCTTCAGTCCTTACTCTTCTGAGCATGATGATACCAACACTGATGAGTGGAAACAGGTAAGTAGGTAAAGAGCTAATCATCTCTCAAATCCAAAGGGATTTGATTCAACCTGTAGAGAAAAGTGTAATTCATTTTGGTTGACCTCACACAGTTGTGATGTGATTTATCAATCCAGTTGTGTAACTGATATTTCCTGCAGGAGTTTTCTGCTGCATATGATCATTAGCCATGCATCTGTTATCATGAAGTTATGTGTCCTTAGATTGTGAATTTGCAATTTTTTATAAAAAGCCTTTGGAGAAAATAAAAGGGTGAATGATTAAATAATTTCTGACCAGCAGGTATGGAACTGGATAAAATCATGTGATAGCATTTTTGCTGACACATACCTATTATATATCTAGCCCATTTTTAAGAGCAATTGACTTCATCCAATATAAATTCACAGCAAAATTCTAATGTAATTCAACTGGCACAATATAGATTGTGGACATTCTGTGGAGTGACCCCATACCCCAGGACGGCTGCATTCCTAATGAAGTGCGAGGGGGGGGCTGTTACTGGGGTCCAGATGTGACCGATGAGGTGCTGAACAAGCACAACCTGCAGCTGCTCATTCGGTCCCATGAATGCAAACAGGAGGGTTACGAGTTCTGCCACAATCGCAAGGTGAGGATACGTCATGAAAGCCAGCTTCTGCACACTGTCACAGTGAGATGGATATTTTGAAATGTGATATCCCTTTGTGATATCCCTTTATTGACCCAATGTTAGCTTTGTTATCATTTACACCCGGGGTCTATACTCCTTGTCTCAGAGAGTTTTTGTATTCGATGCAGTGTGTACTGAGTTCTGTGTTGTTGTTTTGCATATGAACAGGTCGTGACCCTTTTTTCTGCCTCCAACTACTATGAGGTGGGCAGCAACAGAGGTGCCTATATCAGAATGGGGCCTGACACAGTGCCTCGCTTCTTTCAGTACCGGGCCAGCAGTCTGACCCGATCACTAAGCCTGAGACAAAGGTAAAATATGAAACAATAAGGCATATTTAGCTATAAGGCCATATGCAGTATTCCCCTATACATATACGGTTGAGTAGTTGCTCCCAAAGTTGGTCCTGGGACCCCCCTGTGTATGCTGTACCAATACCAGAATTTTAACAAGCTGTTCATTTTTCTTAATTAGGTGCTTTTCATGTTTAGAGGGATTATTAACCCTCTTACACCACATCATGCCAGAAATCGCTGAGCATGCCATAATAAAACCCCCTGTTAATATTGTGCTTTTTTTGATGTTGTCAACAATTGCCTAAAAACAAGTAACAATTTGTTGTGATCAAATGAAAGACGGGTTAATAGGCTCCTCGTTATGTTGTTGAAAATGTGTTTAGTTTCTTTAATTATTTTTTCTCTTGATTCAGTCTTTAAATTAAAAAGTTTTATGCAGTTGTTTGCAATATAGCATAATAAGCACAATAAAAATACTCAACAGCAGGTAAGGGTGTGGCAGTAAGTGCGTGCCGGTAAGGGTGTGGCAGTAAGAGTGTGGCAGTAAGGGTGTGGCAGTAAGTGCGTGCCGGTAAGGGTGTGCCGGTAAGGGTGTGGCAGTAAGAGTGTGCCAGTAAGGGTACTCTGGGGATTCTTTGTGGTTAAAAGCTTGTTTTGCTGATGTTACAGTGTGGGCCGCACAGAACACTCTGCCCTGAGGGTTCTGAGGGAACAGCTGATCGCACACAGGTCAGACCTCATCAGAGAATTCCAGGAGTATGACCCAGAGAACAGAGGTACTCTGTCGCAACCACACCTGTATTAATCTACTCCTTATGCTACTCATTTTAATATTAATATTACTATTTGAAACAACCTGCATCAAGAATCACATATCACAGATTATGAAGCCAAAGAAGTTGGTTCAGGAGGTATTTGGTAAAAGTTTTGTCTGAATGTTGCAGTTATATGAAAAATTGATTTTAAAATCAGACTCATTTGACTTCATCAGAAATCAATCAATTCCACACCAGTAAACTGAATATTTTATGGTTTTGGACATAAATACATATGAAGAAAAGTCCTTGCTCTTGCTTTCAGAAGACTGTTTGGCACTATCTAGTGGTCTAGTATTACAACTTTCACTGGATGTGAGTAACTGAGCTTTTGCAAAGTATGCATCAGAAGAACCAGAACAACTAACAAATAAGTGGGAGATAATGGGATAATTGTTGGTAAGGGCTGGAAAATCCAACCCAAAAACAACAATATAAGTGAAAGATAATGGTGACTAAGTCCAAAAAGATTAATGGGCACCTTGCATGTCATCTTGCCCACTGCACTGACTTGCAGCACACAGTTATAACCCTCACCCCTCACCCTCACCCTCACCCTCACCCTAACCCTAACCCTAACCCTAACCCTAACTCTAACTCTAACCCTCACCCTCACCACTGGGCAAGCTGCTGAGATTCAATAAAACATTCTGTGGGAATCAATAACCAAATGGATTACAATCAAAGGAATGCTGAACTGATTTAATTCCTTTCTAGAGCAATTACGAAAGTATTTGGTTGTTACATGTTATTAAAAGGAACACATTATGTGTCTTGTTAATTTTAGTAAATAGTGCTTACTAGAAGGTGACTTTTTTAAATCATTTTAAATAATGTGAAAACATTGGTAACCCCTTCATGTTGACCACTAGAGGACCTATGTGGCCCATTCAGTTTAATTAAATTTGCAGTGCACCAGCAAGTATTATTCTGTTTTGCAGTATTTTATAGGAAATTCAGAAAAATGAAAATGCCAAAATCTTGGTGCCACATATTTTATAGTCTAAAATCAACTATAATATCATAGTCTGCATTTTGTCCTGTGCAGACCTTGGTGCTGGATACGCTCTTACTTTTCTTCAGAAGATATATCAATTTCTCCACATCTGAGTTATTTTAACTGTACATTTTAAGCTCTGCATCATATGCAAAATGTGATTAGTAGGCTGTCTGTGTCACTGATTGGGCAATTGGCAGTAGCCTTAGTAAATAAGACGTTGGTTTTGTGCAGACTGTGTACACACATGCAGACTGCGTACACACATTTTGACCTGCAGGTTTCATGTATGTTAATCAGGCCCTGAGAGTCTGCACTTTAACCACATTAATTATTTGATTACAAATCAAATTATGGAGTACAGAGTCAAATCAAGAAAAATGTGTATTGATCCAAAACATCATGCTTTTCAAATGCATGTTAAATACTTACTCCATTCCTACAATCTAAAGTCACAAGACATAAGAGCATACCATTTTAAAAGTGTTTATACTGTATTTTTATCATTTCAGCCCTGCAGGCCATCAGTTCCCCTTTCTCGCTTTCTCACTTGTCACAGGTGTGATCAGCCAGAGCGACTGGGCCCTGGCGGTGGAGAAGATCCTGCGGCTGAACCTGCCCTGGCGAGTGCTGCGGCCTCAGCTGATGAGCTGTCCGCCAGATGGCCTGCTGGATTACCTGGCCTGGTTCTCCGATCTCTCCATCAAAGAGCCGGACAATGAGGTGAGAAATAAATCCTCTACCTGTTCTTGCGCTGAGTGAACTGTAATAGAAACAGGTTGTCTGTGCAATCAGGCTGATGCTGTAGCTCCCACAGACAGCTCATGTGAAATTTTTGAATATTCTTTTGAGCTAATTAACGGTGGCCTTCTTTTTCAGCACATAGACCAGAATTTGCTAGAGACTGTGTACAGACATCGTTCGACCCTAGAGACCATCTTCAGAATAGTGGACGCAAACAATTCTGGTGAGAACACAGATATAACTCAGATGTTGATTTAAATCTTACTAGCCGGACAGAGAATGCATTGGAGTTGAAGGTACTTTACTTTTGTTCAGTAAATATTCAATTACATGCAAAAATATAAGTTACAAAAGGTAACAGATTATGGCATTAAGTTCAATATCTTAGAATTAAGCAAATCTTAATGAACCATTTCTGAAAATATTTTAGCTTTTAGGAGTGAATTGTTTTGTGACAGTCATAAACATATGAGAAAATGTCTTCCAGGGCCAAGTGTAGAAAGCTAAAATAACACTGAAGTAATCGGTATAGTCCTGACCTGCTCCTACAACCTGCTCTTTAATGGCCTTAAATCAGTTTCCTTCTGTGCTCTGTCTATCACCTCTATTCAGTGTAGCATGTTAACAGGAACAGGATCTTTGCCAGATTGAAATGGAACTAACTAGCGATGCCATCTTCAAATCAAAAGTGCTAGCACGTAAAATTGGCTGGGTATAAGCCCACAAAGTTTCAATGAAACTGCCTGCCTGCACATCAGCCAAACCCACACCCGTGTCTCTTTTAGGTGTCATCTCTTTTGAGGATTTCCGCCAAACGTGGAAACTGCTTGGCTCCTTCCTTCAGATGGAAATCAGTGATGAGGTCATCTCCAACCTGGCCATCAGTATTGATTCCAATAATGATGGGAGCATTGACATCAATGAGTTCATGGAATCCTTCCGTCTGGTGGACATGAATAGACTAGAGAGGGGGCAGAGCATGTTCCTGATTCCTCCCTCAGCACTGCCTGAGGAGGAACACCAGTCTGAGGGATTCGCGCCTGAAGAACCACCACCAGAAGAACCCCAACATGTGGAACCTCTATTTAAGACACCTCCATGAGAGGAACCCCAGTCTAAAACATGACCTCACTTGTATTGAACATCACTGAGCAAACTATATTATAATTTTTCTAAAATGAAAAGGGAAAATTAACCTTGGAATGTAAGTTTAACATTGTCAGGGATTCAATTGGCATCAATTTCGAGAAGAAAGTATAAGGTGCAATTGTAACTGTTCTAACCAAATTGCACTTTTTTCTCTTCACTCTGGATAACTTCATTGCCTGCACATTGTTGGAGCTGTAAATATCACAGACTTCAAATAGCAGCTGGAAAGACATTATAACAGCAGCCTAACCCTAACCTTCACCCTAACCCTAACCTGGGACACAGGACAGTGCTGGGACCAGGCCTGTGACCAGGCCATGTCATGAGATAAACAGAGCATGGTCTGTTTTGGTAAAAGGAGGTAATAATACATTTATAGATATGTACTCTATGCCTGCATAACTGTCAGGGTCACAGAGAGGACACTGGCCTCCTTAGAAAGGGCTTGAGTACATTCTGCAGGGGAGTTGATGGGTGTGATGTGCAATTCTACTGATAAAACTACTGCTTATCAGCTGAAAGGTTCCTTTACAAATTATACTGTCAGCAGCAAAAATTCAAATAATTTGCTATAACTTTTGCAGCAAACAAAACAGTTCACTGTGAAATCTTGCCCCTAGCTTGATACCCTTCTTCCTTTCATGAATAATTTCTGACTCAGGCAGTCACATATGGCAAACGGTACATAAGCAATGTGAAATGCTGAATGAATGTATTATATCCACACACTTAACATACAGTATGCAATTAATCATATTTTTAATACATGATACATTTACTATGTATTAAAAAAAGACCAGTACAGAGTAACCTGGGAAGATGATGCACACACAGACTTTTGAAACTGGAGACCAGAAGACATACACAGTACATAAACAGGGGGTCTAGTAATGTCACAGTAGATATGTACAACCAAATTACTATTCAGGTGATACTCTGAAGAGGTTAGGTTTGAGACTGAAGGTTCCAACAAAGGGAGAAGAACAGACAAAAGAACTCCTTTCCTGGGAGAAGCATAATCCCAGTCTGTGCACTGAAGTGA
Organism: Anguilla rostrata; assembly: GCF_018555375.3. NCBI lineage: Eukaryota > Metazoa > Chordata > Actinopteri > Anguilliformes > Anguillidae > Anguilla > Anguilla rostrata. The sequence continues at coordinate 44,858,822 of NC_057942.1, read as the reverse complement.
TGTTAGAGAGGAGAGGACAGCGGAATAAGACACAATCAAGCCATGGCTCCCTGCTGCTCATGCTGACCTGTCGCCATTTCTCTCAGGGAATGTGCTGGTCCTCGTGGCGGAGGGGGTGTGGCCTGCTGATGGGGCGTGGCCTGCTAAGTGGACACAACTGTCCGGTGCTGTAGAACCAGCTGTGGCAAAAGGAGAACTGGAAAAGTTCATTTCTTGTATTCCTTAATTAAGCCCTATCACACGAGAGGAAGTGTTGTTATACTACGTACTGTGATTCAGTCATAGGCACGGCCAGTCAAAAATGCATTTTTTCAACAATGTACGAATGCATCAATTAAACATTACAGTAAAAAGTTCCAGTGCTATATTGTTTATCAACACTCATGAAATGCTTCTTGTCCAATCAAATTACTTGACCAGAACTAACTGTTGTATAAACGTATAAATAAAATTTAGGGGACGAGTATGGTTAGGCCCATTATTTTGTTGGCAAATTAAATGATGCAATGAAACTCTTGAAGCTAGGTCCTCTATCACCTCTCAGAAGAGGACCTTGACTGGAAAATACTCAACTTGGTGTGCCATAGAAAATGTCTGTTAGGGGATGAAAGAGCCAACAATGTTTTAAATGGAAATGGCCTGTGGGTGGTATATAAAGCAAAACTATAAAACAAAACTAGTCATTAGAAGGTCTCTTGCTTTTTCTGTATATTTTACAATTTCTGTATATACAGCGGTTGTTACCCATTGTTTTGGAGAATCCCCAACTGAATAACCAGCTTTTTTCAAAATGGTTGATCAAATTAGATCGAGAATGTGCCAGACTACCATCAGTTCTAAATTGAAGTTTCTAATTTATGAAATGCTTTATTTCATTGCCATGTTTGTACTGTGACAGTTAGGAAGGCCTGACACACATACTCTCACACACAAACACACACATGCACTTTTTTTGTTTTCTTTTGGAAAAGTGCGGTGAACACAATGACACAACACAAACTGCCACTTTCCTTCCTTAGTTTCCTTAGTTATGGGATAAAGGGTGTGACCACACCCTATAGGAGGGCAAAGAGGGGTGGAAAATAAGATTTGGTCAGAGAAGTAGAACTAGAGGACATAAAAATTATGTTTTGGTTTTTACATTACATTACAGGCATTTAGCAGATGCTCTTATCCAGAGCGGCTTACACAACATTCTACATAGCATTTACATTGCATCCATTTATACAGCTGGATATATGTTCAAGCAAGGAATCAAACTTGTGACCTTTAGGTTGTAAGACTTGTTCCTTACGCATTATATTACAGTGCCACCCAATGTTCTGGATCGTTTGACTAATTGTACATTCAGAAAGAGTACCATATTATTTTAATAAAACCATATTTTGTGGATGCTGGTGTTTTTGTTTTATCGTTGAGTATGAGAGAGGTTCCCTGCAACTCTAATTCAAACAATGGCAGAAGACAACATTTTTGTATATTCTTTTGTGGAGGAAGGTCACAACCTGGTTAATTCTTAGTGTTACCTTCCTGTGTTCCCTGCAAAGTCATTTTCCTTGGCTCAGTGTCCCTGCTACAATCATCATTTCCAGTATGTTATCAGGTACACCAGACAACTTCATCAATTTTTGTTGTGCCATGGCCTTGGGATGTTTATGTTCAGTTGCAGGCCAGGAACTGAGTAAATCAATACTCTTCTAGCCAAGTGGCCTGCGTCAAGCTGAGACAAATATCAGCGACACCATATAAACCAATGGTCAGCAACGTATTTATATCTAAGGCACAACGGTGTGCCTATAACACACACTAACATAAGATGTGATTCTTTGCCTTGCTTATAATTTAATCATGCTGGAGACAATCTCTCTCTTTCTGAAATATTTATACAAATAAACTATGATAAAATAAAGTACATGCTTGTAATTCGATCTAGTTAGGATTCCCATACAGTAGTTATAACACAGTATTGAAAAGATTTTAAAAGTTTTCTGGTTTCCTCATTCTCAGAAAATTAGGGTTACTGATGCCATGTTACATACCAAGCTTTTAGCCATTAAAATGTTAATGCAGAATTTTATAAATGCTAATTTTCATAACACATTGCACACACATACTTGAGTTAGCCTGCAAAAACTGATGTATGTAAACCTGTATAAAATGTTAATGAATAAACTATTCATGTTTCATATGGCCGAGTGTACTGAGGTAAGCTACATTAAGACATAGAACCCTGTTCTAACGATCATGCACAACTATCAAATGCCAGCCGTAACTGAATTTAGCTAATTTCATGAAACCATGGTTTAGCACAGCTACAGAGCAGCTGTAAAAGAGTCTGGTGCTATAGGAATAAATTAACTGTGTGGTGGATATTTCTTTAATTCCAATCAGATTTAATTCTAATTTCATCAAGGCTGAAGAGCAAGCGTGTTACAAGAGGTTCCAATATGAGCCTCCTTATGAACCAAGACTTCTAATATCAAAATAAAGATCAGATTGAATAGTTTCAATTTTCATATCTATTTCCCCCTCAAACAAAACATATTTTCCATTTATATGCCAGTACTTGTTTCTTTGCTATCAATTTGAGTTTAATACCACTATTTCAGATTAATGAAACAATAACCACTTCCACTAAGTTTAATTTCATACAGGCACTTGAAGATGAATGTACACTTCACAACTCCACAGCCACCCAGTCCCTGCTCGCTCATGCATTTTTTGCATCAGTTTATACAGCTTTTGCATTTTTACATGTGTTTATACAGCTGGATACTGTATATACTGAAGCAATTCAGGTGAAGTACCTTGCTCAAGGGTACAATGACACCATACTAGATTAGAATTGAAGTTAGGTTACAGCCCCAGTTCCTTAACCATCGACCATTTTACATTTTCCAGTTCATGCGTGTGTGACTGTGTGACAGAATGCAGGAGTCAGAACAGGTACATTAAGGCCGCAGTGTTGGATTACCAAACTCTACCCTTTTCACCAGGAGACTGATCAGATGCTATAAACAGAACTTTTTGGTTTTGGGAGTCTCTTCTAATGTGAAAAACACTTGAAGACTTCAAGTCCTAATAAATTAATCAATCAACTGTTTTCCCATGCTGGGTAAATTGTCGGAACTCAGAGACAAAACCAGGATGTTTACAGCAAAAGAACTTTTCCCGCCATTAATTTGGCACCTGTATAGCCATGGGAAGCCACACCGAACAGATCCAGTATTACCATTTGATCTGTCATCCGTGCAGCAAACAAATCATGGCAAAGGTTGGCCCACACCGTTAAAACAAGTCATCTAAAGTCAAATAACTGTTGAAACCTTTGTGTGTAAATGGAGGGGTTGATACATGCTTTTTTGACATGTTAACCTCTATGTGGACTATAGAAATTCAGTCTTTTATTAATTTGAGGTAAAGTTGGTACCAGCAAAATTTGACTTCATGGACTGACAATTACCTCAGCTCCTGACTGACTCAGAGCTATGCAAGTTGCCCAGAGAAGCAGTCACACAGACCTGTCCTCCTATCAGCAGTGCATACACTGTGTGAATGTGTGTGTCCTCCTATCAACAGTGCATACACTGTGTGAATGTGTGTGTCCTCCTATCAGCAGTGCATACACTGTGTGAATGTGTGTCCTTGCTTGCTCATCCATGGCTAACCTAATGTTCATTTGTTCCTTTTATCACAATGTCAGGGGCACTGGTATGTTGATATTAAGTCATTAACACAGATAATGTCTAGCATTGCTTACATAATTCTGACACAGAGTTTAACTCATCAAATTCAGTCTCAAGGTTCAGCATTATCTTCTACAAAGAATTTAAAATGAAAATATATTTTGATATCACTAGAGTTATATACAGTTAGTGGGCACAGAAATGGAAGCACAACAGTGAAGGATCCTGATGTTACCCTAGTGGTTCCATAAGGGTGTGGGGCTAAATAACCCTAACTTAATACATCCCTATGCACACAAACACCCACTCACACGTACAGGTTCTCCCCATGTTCTGCGTAGTCCTGACTCACTCTCCCGGCTCTCAGCATGGCTGGGAGGGTCAATATTAGTTGAGTGAAAATGAAAAGCTCCAGGAGTATTTGTCTTCTCCCAGAGCAAACACCACACTAATATCTGTGGATACTTTGGGTCATGCGAAGTGAATACACAGGCTAAGCTTTTTTGAAGATATCCTTGATATGGTTGAATACACTATGGATGTGGATATAGAGATTGTGGATTTTGTATCTACAGTTGAAGCCAAAAGGCCTTCTGAATTGTGGAATTGCGGAGAAGGTTGTCCACACACAGTTTTCCACGGATTTCTGCATTAACTGGTTGAACAGTTTCACTCCATATACTGTAGATGGCACTAGTCTGCCACAATCATTTACTGAATACAGTAGTCATTAGTGTGGCTGGGCATTTGTAACGGAAGTCGCAGGTGTTACGGATTCTGTGTTTTTTGACATTTTTGGCAGTTCCCTGACTTCCTTCATTTTTTTTGCCATTTCTGCATTTTTCCCCATTTGTAGTGCTTTCTGTGATTTGCAGTTTTGGATAGTAACTGTAAATCTCAAACTTAGCCTGCAATGTGATTTGTAGCCTATATCTAAAGCGAGGCTGCATGCAGATTCTGGGTCAAGATGTTTGAAAGCCCGTTGTCCATGACACCAGGTGCTCCATGAAACACTCAGATCTCACAATGTTGGCTATGCTACATGTCTTACCAAAACAAATTTAAAGAAATAAACATGGACACGTGATAACCCTGTATGCAATTGGAGTATGCTCTAACTTCCAACAACATTCTTTCAAACTGAAGGCAAAAAAGCATACTCTTTCTTTCCTTGATGGACCCCTGCACCCATGCACCTACTCTGTTACTAGTGGCAACTGCCCGCTGTTTTTTTTTAAAGGATCAACACAATACTGCGACCCGCCAGTGTAAAACGCTTGCCTGTCATATGAATGATCTGAATCAGCTGCAGGTTACCATTAATGTCCTGTTACAATATAATGCTGTGATGTTTCCCACAGTTTGATGTTTTGTTACTTTTGTGCCAATAACATCAAAGTCAAACTATTTCTTTCAGTGGTGAAACTTGCAAAGTTACTAGGCTGTATTTGAGGTGTAACCTGTGCAGTGTACAGTAGGCTACATTGCACCATCAATCATACCGTGGTCAAAGTCGCTAAGGTTATGCTTAGATGACCCATTCTAATGTGTGATCAAACACCAACCTCTTCGACAAGTCTGCATGTTTTATAAATTGAATTACAGCTGCATTATTCGCTGTTAAAAAAGCAGGCTGTTTGTGTTAAGGAGTAGGTAAACCTAATAAACTGGCCATTGAGTGGAGGGGCCGAAGTATTCTGAAGAGCACTAAATTATTGAATTATATTATGCAGTGCCATGAAAAGATATTTACCTCTTTCCTGATTTACTCTATTATTGCATATTTGTCAGACTGAATGGTTTCATATCTTTTGATAAAATGTAATCTTGGACAAAGGGAACCTGAGTAAACACAAAACATATTTTTAAAATGATAATTTAATTTATTGAATTATCAAACATCTGTATCACCCATGTAAAAAAGTAATTGTCCCCCTTTGTTACTCAATCAACTCAATCAAAATTAATACAAAATGTGAAATCATTAAATAATTTTTTTAAGACCCACTGCAACCAGGTTTAAGCGTGGTCCACACCTCACCTTATTACCCTGCTCAGGAAAGATTAAAATGGAAGTTTATGCCCCATAAAATTTGATGTGTTCTGGGTTTTTTAAATCACATCATTACAAAAGCCTGTAATTCCTCTCAAGTCAGTACTCCCACAGTGATGCGTGCATAACATTCCTACTGCTGACAAACCACACCCAGTTCTGAAAGGAAATGCGCAAATCTGCACAAGCCGACAGAGGCACACCTCTCATATTTTTGTCATCAACAATTTTAGATATTATTTCACTTTATACAGTTTTTGGGATGGTGATTCAGAGCAATGGTTGGTAGTCCTGAGCAGGGGTTTTGAGCAGTGTGTTGACAAAATGTGTATGGTGTTTGCTGGAGAATGTGTGCTGGTTATGTGAAACAGAGTGATATGTCTGGCAGGAGAGGCCAGCCACTTAGGGATACACTTGGCTGTTCCTGAAAAGTGAATATGTTCCTTCTCATTCTGGATAACAGTGGGGCTTTGGAGCCTATGATCTTTGGACTGAAGTCAATACATAGTTGTTACACTTTCAAAGTTCTGGCAACCCTTCCGAAAACATACATTAACCTAATATCTTCACTGAACAATATATTTCCTTGCCTGTAAAGGGCATCCTAGATGCACACTCCCGATTTGACAGATTATTTACACTTTAAACTCAGTCTTCACAGATTATCAGGTGGAAGAGCAAGATGGGAGACATCATGCCCTCCTTGCTGTGAACAATGTTTCCCCCATTTCTAACTAGGCAGAGATATGTCTAAAATGGGTGCCTTCGGAGAATATTAGAGCTCGCTTTGGAGTTCTATGTAACACTTCACCACTAGATGGTGCTGCTTTGATTAAGTGACCCTGCTGTGCTCTTTATCAACAGGATACAATATGCTCTGGAATATACTCTGGAGCTCTCTGGAATCCTTCACCCAAATCTTCCGCCGTGGTGCTCTGTGATACTCAGCTGACAACAGGAGCCCAGTGTAATAGGCTATTGCATCCCTGCCCCCAACATTCCAACAATAACAGCTGTTTAAATGCATGAGCAAATCACGAGGAAGAGTCAGTAGAGCTCAATTAGAGAATCAGCATGAAGTTGTCCAAAGAAATGGCATTTTTCCATGGCAGTGTTTAGGGACATAAACTGTTCCTGTTTTCAGGTGGGTATGAATCTTGGGTGAGGCACCACTGTTGTACCCTTGAATAAGGTTTTTACCTTATTTGTACTTATCTTCAGAATATCATTGGTCAATCCTAGGAGGAAAAAAGCCGTATAATAATGATAATAATAATAATAATAATAATGCACTTCCTTTGTAAAACACTTTTCATAAGACCAAAGGTAATTGGACAGTTTACTGCTTAGTTGTTTTTTGGCCAGCTGTGTGTTGGGAATCAAAAGTCTGACAATACCACCAAGTATGCTCACCTGATTTGGTCGAGCTAAGATAGCCTGTAAACTGAGTTCAGTTTGATATCAATACTTTTAATGATAGGCCTAGATTTAGCTAGTTTTAATCAATGACTTATAGACAGTGCTTTGTCTACATGAGTAACTTAGCTTTTTTGTACATTAAAAACATTTTTGTTGAGCTATTTATTACTTTACAAAACTAAAATGTATTGGCTTCAGCTGTTTTTACATCTCTTGTTTGCAGATGTTTAGTCTCACCCCAAGGCCACCCCCACCTCATCTGTTCCACCATACATGCATAATCAACCCCAGGGGATCACTGTAGAATGCACTTTATCCGTAGGCAGAACTATCACTCTGACTGGTTGTGCAGAGAGTGTAAGTAGAGATTTAGGCCATTTCCAGTAACTCTGATTCACCCTCCAAGAAAGCAGACCATGAGACTTGACATTATATCAATTTTTTGTCAGACTTATTGAAAAAGGATGTACATTTGACATGTATTCCAAATTGATCTCATGTTGTTTCAGCCAGCAAGCTCTTGATGGAAAACCCAAAACATCTGTATTTTTATATCAAGGTTGGAGGCCCAGACTTATATTGGTGTTGACGAAGTAGCCATCAACACGTAAGTTAACACTAACCCCTGATAATTACACTCCATTAACACTATAAGGGGGGGGGAAACTATAATCCAACTATTTAAATATCTGGTTTCACTGTGTACAAAATGAGAAGGTTTAACTTAAATCTGTCTTTCAATGTACACTGCTTTATGGATATACCCTTGTGTTAATATAATATCATTTAATATTAGGCTTCACATTCTGCTAAAGCTCAAGTGGAAATTTTGCATGCTTTGGTATGTACCCAGCATTATTTATGCAAATAACATCATTTCCTGTTCCTTTTTGTCGACAGAAGAGGAAGATACAGAGTTGCGCTTTCAGGGCCAGTGAAAATGACTCGATCGCCTGACATACACCAGTCTGTGTGTCACCCCTGAGCCTACCCAGCAACTCCTCGTGCATCCACCCCTAAAATGCACTTGTTTTATATGCTGAAATAAATAACACAATGTGAAACTTCTCATTGGCTTCTGTTTTATCTTTGTTCCAATCTGCTTCTCAGCACTTCCTAACAACTATCTACATTTTCTTGAGTTTTTCCACTTGTGTTGTCTGTAAACAAGACTGGTATTTCAAAATGTGTTCTGGCAACACCCTTTGTGTCCACAGAACAGGACTTTGCTCAACATCACTGAAGATTTATATTATGTTCATGATTTTGTTTAATGGGGAATCAAAAAGCCCCATTAAACAGTGCAGTCCATTAGTATTTGAACAGGAAGACAATTTTAGTTGCTGTGGCTCTGTATTCCAGCAGTGAACTTTAAACAAAACAATAAATATAAGGTCAAAGTGCAGCCTGTCAGCTTTAAGGACATTCACGTCCACATCAGGTGAACCATGTAGGAATTGCAGCCGTATTTATACATAGTCCCCCCAATGCCATTTAATAAAATACATTAAAGCTTCGCTGCTTGGACCCCTAATAATCCTAACAGATACAATAGGGCTCCACCAGCTTCGCTGCTTGGACCCCTAATAATAATCCTAACAGATACAATAGGGTTCCACCAGCTTCGCTGCTTGGACCCCTAATAATACAAGACTCAGTATTTACCAAATCATTATGCTTTCAAGATATACAAATCAGAATTGTTAAATTACCCTCATAGTAATCTCAGGATCAAAAGGTAAATAAATTAGCATTACAGATGTTCTATTTGGGTCAATAAAAATACAAAGTTACATATGTTATGGTGTTAACATATATCAAATCTTACCTCAAGCATTTCATGGTTTTGAGATGACCATTTTGGTTTGGATCTATATCTCATGGTTTTGAGATAGCAAACTCCACAACAATTATTTCACAATAGCTTTTTTGAGCAATACTTATAAATAGTGATCATGCTTACTAACATTTTATTTTACATCATATCCATCTACTGAATCACTAACAGTTTACACAAAGAAACATGCTCAAAGGCTGTGCAAGTGGGATTCAGACTGCAAGTTCAATCCCTTTGCCAAAAAAAAAAAACACATATCAACTCTTAATAACAAAAGATTACAACTTTTACGTGGAAAACCAACAATATGTGGACAAACTTTGCAAACAAAGAAATCTCTGATGCTTAAATAAAACTAGGATTGATTCCTTAAAATAATACATTCCCTAACATATAGCACAAAGGTCTGGCGAGGAAAAAACTGATCAGCCTTTGTTTCCTTGGAAAAAGGATTGAACTGGTACTTTTGCGCATCTGATGTAAAATAAATAAATAAATAAATAACAGACATTCAGATTTGCATGGATTGCAGTCCCTCTTTAAATGACAGATCAGCAGATGTGTACTTGCCAAGTTCCCAGAGTGCCCGACAGAGATTAAATACTGCAAATATGCAGGCTGTAGAAGATATACTCATAGATATAGTTCTAGCCGAATGTACAAAATTGACCCTGAGACAGCAGTAGTGTCATGTCTCAGAGTATAATAAAAATCTTTTGGGTTTAATTATATGATGAAAGAGGTCATAACCTGGTATTGTTTCAGAATGGAGTTGTACTAGCAAACTGAACTGCAGTATAATTTTGTTTTTTTATTTTATTAAAAAAAAAAATCTTTAAAAAATGTATGAGACTTATGCTCAGTTTTGAAACTCAAAAATGCACTTTACAGGCTTCAGAACAAGAATGTCAATGAAAGACGACTCTAAGAATGACAATAATACAGGAGTTTCATATACAATGAGAGCATTTCATTACATTTATTTCGCAGAGCAATTGGCTCCCACACACTGACACTACTAGGGATAGTACTATCATATATCATACCAAGTGTTAAGTCGCATTGCACAGATTCCAGAGGGTAATTATCTTCAGGGAGGTGGGGGCATATCCAAACCACTACTTACTCCTGGTGCAGAATAAGTCTTCCTGTACAGTGCCTGAGCGTAAATCAATAACCCAGGGCTTTTCCGTCATTCGTGTATAAAACACACCTTCATACCACGCCTGCACAACCGAGTCACAGCCTTTAAATGGCTGGCATATTCGGGAATCCCCGCTCATTCCTGCTTGCTCACACAAGCCGCTATATCTACTAGCATGTAACAAAGACTCAAGCTCTGCAGTGAGAGCTATTGTAGCCTACTGATGGTGGGTGCTCACAATATTACTGGGGACTATATAGCTATATATAAAACCAGGAGACTTTATTCTGCAGCAGAAATGCATGCTCCTTAAACATATTTATGTAGAAGAGTGTAATTCTATAAGTTAGCAAATAGTTTTTTTTCTCTTTCTGCAAAGTATCTCTTAACATATCTACACAAAAGGGAGGTGATCACTGACCGAGAGACGAAAAAGTAAATGTATCTTTGTATTGAATTCTCCTCATTTGTTCGAATGCCTGGCAGACACGGTTAATCGGTTTGTTTTTTCTCAGTCGGACCACACCTAATCTACGAGAAATGCCAGCATTGCTTTGTGCTAAAATTTAGCATCTCGCCCTCTGACTAACGTTATTCACAGCGGTGTACCACGCTTTCATTACGCATTTTAATAAACCCGCCCCGAAATCAGTCGATCAATTTCGGCATCACGTTCAACCAATCACATTAAAATAGAGGTGGTCTTAAGACGGTGGTCCGGGAACCGGAGCCAATAAGATTTCTTGTTGCCCGAACAAAAGGCGTGCGAATGCCTCAGCCGGTTTTGAGCAAGCACATGATTCGTGTATAGAAATATTGGTATTTCAATGGCCCAAGGAACAAAATAACGGATCCTAAATAAAATTGTAACGGTTTGTGACACTTAATGATAGTTAACGATGGTTTTGACACAAACATGTCTTTGTACGTTATAGTCTACCTACCAATATATATTGGGTTATTTCTTAATCAGTTCCACAAATAAATTTTATTTATAGAGCAAGAAACTGGTATTACTAAGTTACTTTTGTTTAATGATTCAAGTACAGCAAGTAGGCGACTAAGCAATATAAGGACTAGCAAGGTAGATAGCTGAGTGGTTAAGTTATCGTTAACGTTACTAGGGCGTTAGCTCTAAGTTAGCTGACAAGGGTGTTCTAACTTAAAGATAGTTTGCTCGCAAGATGTAGCCTAAAATTAGCTTTCCACATTGTGAGGTAGTCAAATCTCACCAAAAGCTACACATTTAAATATGGAATATGGAAACATCGATTCGGTTTTCAGTTAGCAAATAAACGGACCCACTAGGTTATTCAAATAATTAGAAACAAGCAACCTTGTTAACCTTTGTAGGCAATAAATTAAATAACATCTGTTTGAAACATTTGGAATAATTGCAAAGAATAGCCTACAGAACTTCCCTAGCTAGTCTATCGTTGTATCTCTTCTCCAATGCAAATTGGTGCTGATGCCCATGGTAAAACTGTGACCTCACCCACAAATAAGCAGTTGCATACGTTTTAACACACCCACTGCCTCAGACATCAAAACCACGTCTTTCAGATGGCTGGGCGCATTTGAATCTGATGGTAGCGGAAACCAGGGGCTTCTTCTGTGTCTTCTACTAACAGCCACAGTTTGTGTAGCTGCTACCGCCTGAAACAGTGACGCTAGCTTATTTAAAGGCCGATGTGGACTTCTGAAGAAGTGTGGCATCTTCTCCAACGAGAATAATAAAGTCACCGTGCTGTGAACCAACAAAAGAACTGTAGACCTTATCGAGAGAGGTTAACGTTTAACTTCGGAGCAATAGGCTACTGATAATCGGCATGAAGATCTAGCTAGCTACCAATGAAAAGTGTTGTATAAAGTAGCCTATTTCTGAAGAGCTCAACTGGACTGTTTGGAAATTAGTTAACGTTTATTCAAAATTACATTTGTTTTAAAATTGTAACTCATATATAGGCTACCTGCACCATGACGAGAAGGTCCTGTGCAATTTACGCAACTGGGATTGTCTGCGCTCATTTGCTGATAGTTGGAATCGCCTTGGTTGTGGCTCAAGTCTTCCAAACGCTGATTCATAACCGGTTAAAAAAGGTGAGTTGGAAATTAAGTGTCGTTTTTTGGAAGATGATAGTGGTTGGAATTCGATTACAATGTGTAACGTTAGAGAAACTGAAGCACCCATTTGCCGGTGAGATCAATTTGGCTAGCCATCTTATTTTCGACATCTAGCATGCGTTCTGAACGAAATCCGCACACTACGTTCAAGCACATTTTGTTAATATTTCCAAGGTCATTGGCTAGTCAAGTAACAATGACTTTATCCCTCTTAATCTTAACTAAAACAAACATTTAGACTACAGAACGCCTAGCTAGCTAACAAGCCACGTGAAAACCGGGCGTATAATTTATGCTTCGAATGGCTTGGGCTACTTTTTAGACCTGGATGGCAGTATTAGGCTGGGGATCGACTTGACACAAAGGCAAAATCGTAATTGCCGGTATACTGAATGTAAATAGTTTCTAACCACGCATGTACAGAGTTGTTTGTTGCAAGGATTACTTAAAATAATAAGTCTTGATAAATACATGGGTCGCGCAGTTTGCTAGCTATGTGTTCTGTTATCAGACAGGCGTACGCTGTTCGAGTAAGTCTTCGCTCGGAGAAATCTTCACCTTTCACAGAATGTGCATGGATATGAAATATGTCTGATCTGAATGTAAAATGCGTGAATGGGGCGTTTAAGTTAACAGGCTTTTGGACCTTTAAGAAGTTGGTTTAAACTCCATCTCTGTATCGTTTTTTTTTAATTTTTTTTTTACTAATTGTAGACGTGGTAATGGATGACGATTATAACTGAAATATGTCCTACACATACTTTGAAGGGATTTTTAATTCTATGGGGAGTCTTCTTTTGTGAAGACACTTCAGAGCATAGTAGCCAACACCTCTATACCAGCAGCAATGCTGGGAATGGGTGCATGTCAATGTATGGATGGGGGAGGGGTTCAGAAGCTGAGAAGCAAAGGGGATCCCTTTTCCTTATAATGCAGAGGTCTAATAATAGATCTTAGCATGTTTCAGTCACATACACGTATGGGACATTCCAGTACATTTGAGTTGTGCTTTTCCCTTTTACTTCAGTATCCCATTGAAAAACATTGTTCTTCCCTTAGGTGCTAGATGGCTAACCAAAACCTGGGGAGGACTGGCATATAAGATTGTCTACCCAAATCAAGACTAAGTAATTACATGTAATTGCCCAATGGCAAATATTAAAACATGCAGGCTATACTCCAAACTTTCCCAGATTTATTTTGAGTTGTTCTGTCCAGAGAGAATACATTTATGGTTTGTTGTTGCGGCTGGTCAGCTGTCTGGAAAATTATTTTTAAATGTCATATCCAGTTGGTTCAGACATCTTTCTTGTTGGCATGTATTTTTTAATGCGTCTTGTTTTTTTAATTGCTAAATTATTAGTTTGGTTTCTTTTTCCATTTTTTGTTGGGAGAGGGGTGAGGGGGTTAGGATGATGGAAGTACTTAAGAATTGAACAGAATTTAAGAAAGTAACAAATTTGTCGTTTTCCAAGGAAATCCCCCTTGACATTTTGGTATTTAAGGTGTTCCCCTCTGGTTAGATGCGAATAGTTTTCTTGCATTATCTTAACTATAGATGGCACATCTCATTTCTGTCAATCGTAGCGTGGACAGTGCAGGTTGTCATTACACATACTACTGTACACCCAGCAAACAGTTTACAGAAATGCAAGTAGAAAGTTTGGTAGGCTATATGGTTGCTGTCTCTCTTATTGTTGTTTAAAGCAGCTGGGTAGTGTAAGAGTTTAGAAGTTATTTTTCAAATGACCTTTCTTCATCAACTCTTTTCTTTGTCTTATGCAATGAATGGCCACTGCAATTCTGCTCTTGGTTAGTGAAATGGTAGCCTAATTGGCATCATATGAATAAATTGTCTTTGTTTCATCCCTATATATGCTCAGTCTGACATTTCATTGGTTGAAGGGGTGTTTGTACGTGTGTGGAGCTACAGGACAATGGTGAAATTGTCAGGCATTTAGAAACAAGTTGTTTTAAAGCAGCACATCTCAGGGCGATTGTAGCATATTTCAAAGGACTCCTTCCTTAACTTTCCTCAACTGAGAACAATATGGTTGTATGTTCACTCTGGAGAGCATTTCCTGGCAAATGTAACTGACAGAACAGAAAGGACTTAAGATAACCGAACACTCATTGATAAAATTGATGAAAAATCCGAGGATGTCTTTTCTGAGGTGAAGAGAAGTGCACTCATTATCGCTGCATCTGTATTTGTAAAACGGGAACCTCTTCTGTCATATGACCGCCATCCTGGTTTTTGAGCAATTATGTCTTCTAGCATGAACTTGCTTTTTTGCTCACTGAGGGGAAACCTAAAAGAAGCCTTTTACATGAATCCAAGGGCAGTAACCTAACTCTTCATGAGGAAATGAAAGGAGGAACCAAATAAAAGAAAATAATAATCCTTTTAACAAAACAAGTTTTGTCCAATTTTTAATTTTAATTAATTTTATTTTTTGTTAAATTCAATAGGTTTGTTTGCTTCTGACCAGGGTATTCAAACAAGTTATGTAAGTTCATGACATTTACAGATTACAATTTCAAAGTCATGCAGCAACACTAGTCTCAACATGCTTGGGAAATAAAAATAAAAATACATCCTTCTGACAGCCAAATAATGTAATCATACTTTTTTCAATTTAGACTTGAAACTGCTTCACATTATTTCTGATTAACTTAGCCCTAGGGACAGATTGTTGGAACCATATTTTTCTTTTAATGTCATGTCAAAACAATGTGTCTCAATCCAACTTCTCTGGCTCTTCACGTGTGTACACGTGTGCTGTAGCCTGTGGTTATGGAGTCATTTCATTCTTTAGTTCACGTTAAGAAACCTGTTTTTGATTGCCTACAGGCAGGAGTTTTGTTTATTAGTGCAGCCTCCTGTCTGTCATAGATAAAACTCTCAACCTAGAAACCGATCCTCCCTCCAAGTAGACCTGTTATACATGCCCCTATTTAAACTCTTGAAGGTCAAACAAAGCTTGCTTACAATTGGGTGGAAATGTTTGGTGTCATGTTGTGACATGAACATACGAGTAGAATATATTCTGTTCAGTTGAGGCAGTTCTATTTGAAGCATTGTGCAATGGAAATAGGTTGACCATACATAAAAATGGCAACTTATAGCTACCCAAAACATTTTTGCTCCCGGGTTTTCGGTTAATGATAGACATTCAAATAATGTACAGATACCATTTACATGAAAGCGCCTAACTGGAATTATCCTTTGTATTTCATGCAGTCCCTTGTACTATCATAAATGGTTATTTCTTACTGCAGTGTCTATTTCTTCATTTTATATAATTTGTACCAACACCCAATGGAAAATGTCACATTAATTCCGGGAACAGAAGTGACAGTCGTGGAAATAAAAAGGAATAGTGGAATGTCATAATCATTGAGAAGCTCTACCTGGGGTTTGAATCCTCACTTTGGATTTAATTAAATGTCTTGCAGAAAAGAGTAGGCTTGTGCAAAATGATATAACATCAAACTGAAATGATTTAGTCAAGATTCATGAATGTAACAAGATAAGGAAAGGCATGTGATTGGTAGAGATTCAGTAGAGCTTCCAGACTGACAAACCAGGTGGTCATGTTGGAGCATGCTGCAAAATCCATGGTTTCTTAGAGGTCAACCCTTGTAGCCTTTTTGAAATTGTTGTGTGTGTGAGAACTTCTTATTTATTTATTTTTATCATTTGTTCCAGCCAAACGCACTAGCAAAGCTATATTGATGCTTAGTAGCTCTCTACGCTCACACACTCTGCTTAATAATAAAGTACCAAATTAAGTGTTAAACCTCATTGCTGTGAGAAGGAGTTGTCTTTTCCATAAAATAAAAGAATGGAGCACTGCTAATTTAGGGTACTGGCTGAATAATCAGACGTTAGTAACGCAGGCATACCTGCTACAGCTCAGGAGCCTCTGTCTGCCAGTTGTGACCCTGCATTCTGAATTTTACCCCTCTGACCTTGTGCTCTCCGACACACATTTAAAAAAAAAAAAATTCTCAGTGCTGGCAAAGATCAAGGCTTTGAAAAGCTGTGAGTGATATGTGGTAAACATAATGTCCCTGGAGTCTTTCCAGAGACCTTCGTTTTTCAAGGTTGCTAAACACAAAAATGCTAGTCTTCATCTCCATCTGAAAGGCTTTCTGTGCATAAGCTAATTTCAGCAGTTTTCTGAAGGTACAAATTATGGTATGGCAAGAACTTGTTTTGCCATATGAGATGTGGATAAACTTGAGGATTAAAGGAGATCTTCTGTTTAGTTGTGCTATATTTTTTTGAGTTTCAGTTGACGCTTAAGGGCTTTTCAAATGATCAGTTTCTTTAGTTTGTTGTTTGATTTTTGTGGTGTAAGATCAGCTAATGTGGCCCTAACAAACCTTCCAGAGGTACAGAGTACACTGATGAAGAAAAGACTTAACCACACAAAATTGAATCCCTCAAGTACTTAACATGTAGGCTATATCTGAAAATTCATTCCCAGGTATAATATTACCTGATGAAAACCTTTGCAGATAGAACTGTAATTTGAACTGTTAGATGTTTGTGAGCATTTAATACAGTATGTAAATCTGGCATAGCTGTTTTGTGCAGAATACATGAGAGTTCAGCTGAAATCATCATTTCTGTTAACTTTTGAGGACTGAAATACAGTTTCAGTGAGGCCTTTTGCGTTCCTAAAGCTGATGTCTTAAATACTTCACTGCATTTCAGAATTGATACGCAAATTCTGTACACATTAGCATTTTCTTACTTCATACCTATATGGATTCTGTTAAAAAGGTTAAATGTGTGACCAATCCATTTGAAATAACCATGTGGTACAAATTGATGCGTAAAAGTTTGGCTTAGTAGTTGAGGTGGAAAACCTGACGTTGTCAACAGGAAGCATTGCTCAGTTATTTTACCCACAGGACAATACATCCTTGAACAGTCTTTTAGGCTAACAAGGTCTGAAATGCAAGTCTGCATTTACATAGGTCAGATGGCATGAGTCTTTTTGATTGAAAAATCCCATGCCAGTGATGGCCTATTTGTTTGTGCTAGCCTTCTCAATAAAATGTGCATGTGACTGTGCATAGTTAAAACAGTGTGGGACTGTATTTGCCTCTGATTTCACTGTCATCATTTTCCGTGACTTTCCGAGCCACCCCTGCTGTCTTAATCCTTATTGTCTAGTAAGTTGAAGGACATTAAATCTTCTCTCAGAACTAAGATTTTTGTGAGCTGCAATGTAGTATTATCATGTACTGTAGTACTTTTGCACTGCTTGCTTATTTTCAAATTGGGAGAAATATTACTCGCGTATTACTCATTCTAGAAACAGAATGTGCAGTTTGATTGTGCATTTCTTGCACTTTGTTCGAGAGTTAGCGGCCAGTTTTACTTTTGTTCATACAATTATGCTTTAAAGAACAAACAGTCTGAAGTTTACAGAATGTTAAATTAATGTACATTCATACAAATAAAACACATGTATTTAGTTTCCAAAGGCAGCTAATGAAAGGTCAATTTGATTGGTCAGCATGGAGTAATTATCCAATCGAAACCATACATTTTTGTCCCGTTTATTTCTTCATGCAACCCTTGGCATAGCTATGAGCATTAGACCTGATGTCTGTCTCTCTGTCTGATTACATATCCTCCTAAAGTTCTAGCTTGATGTTACCAGTATTACTAGCTTCAGCTACAGCATGCTTTAAGCCATATTAGAGCATTGCAAGTCTTTGAATACTTGGCAGAATCCTGCTCAGTTATAAACCTGTTACACTGAGTTTTCTTCCACCAGAAGATATTTTGGAAGGTTTCTCATCTGGGTCCTATTTTGCACATGGCAGAGAAAGCACTCTGGAACTCTACTATAAAGGACCTGGTCTTTTGAACATAAGTGAGGAATTCCACACTTAGCCAGAAAGCCCCTCGTACTGCTTTCTGATGTTGTAGACCAGGTGCTGTAATTGTGATTGTGTATATTGATTTCATCAGTCTGATGCCATACTAATTAAAATGAGCCCCTTCTGTAGCACCCCTTTTTTATACACTAAAACAAATGACGTACTCAATATAAAATGGTTATTTAACTCCTTTGACTACAAGCATAATCATTGTCTCTTCTGAAAGATAACCCTTGTGAGTTTGATTTCCACAAGAATCAGAAGTACTCTAAATATTACTGCAACGAAGGTAAAAGAAGCTCCAACACAGTGGAAATGAAAGTTTTTTTCTCACCTAAGGTTTGTATTTTTTTGAGTGGGTACAGATCCATTTGGCTGTGTCTGGTCAGCCTAAAAACACAATGAAACCACAGCCAGAAGGCTGTAAAGGTTCACATTTGATGACAATACCACCAAAGATTAGTATTCTGCGTAGCTTTGTCTTGGCGTATGTCTAGGTGGGTTTTCAAAAAGGCAATCTGGAGACTCCAAAATGACACTTGGTAACCAAATAATAGTTTGGGTCTTTAGGGTGTAAATACTATCTATTGTATACTGTATGTTTGTGGAAGAAGTATGCTGAAATTAGCTCCCTTTCCCCCTGCTTATCACCCTCCCCCTCCCTCACGTACCTAACAATCTATACACTGTTAGAAAGTAATTTCATTGGCTAAAATGCTAGTCAGTCATCACTAATAGCTTACCATTGGATGGCTGTGTATTGGGATGAAGTTATGCCCTCCATGTCAAGTCTTTTCACACAGCAGGTCCCATAGTTTATTCTGAGAGACTGCTTGGCCAGTACTGGTCAGAGAATCATGTAGGTGGGCTCATCTTCCTTCCAACATTATAAAATACAGAACTGTTTTTGCTGAAACTTGGGCATCGTAAAATAGTCTATAGAGATAGAACCATGAGCTTTAATGCTTTCAAGTGGTATATTTTGTGACCTGATTGATTTAAAATTTCATCATAAAAACGGAGTGAATGGAAATGAACTGACACGGTGAGACTTATTGGGTTAACCTGGCCTAATTTCACTCATTTAAATTGAACTAATTAACGCTGCAGATTCAGGCAGACATAAGTAACCAAATAAGGGATTGGCAGTGTTGATTCAAAGGCTAGTGCCCATTCAGGTGTGATAACTTTCAATGCGTTTTTAAATTCATATGAGTTAGAATTTTATTTTATTTTATTTTAATGTGCTGACCTTGCCAGGTCAGTGTTTATCAGCCCTGGTCCTGGAGACCCTCTGGTTTGATTGCAGTGTGCCTTCATTTTTTATTCTGCAGCTGTGTATTAACTTGGGTTTCCAGAGTACTGTACAAACAGGCTTTTCTGCATATTAAGTTTAGGAAGGTCTTGATTACAGCGTGCAATTTGAGTACTGTTTCAGCTAATCCCCAAAAAGTGCCCCGCAAGTCCCAGGGTTCTATGATTGTTTTCCCGTTGTACGCATGCTCCTGCAGACAGATTCAAGGATCAGGCACCGGTTCTGTTGTAGGCACAGCGAAAGCAGACAGTGAAAAAGTTTCACATTTTATGTGGGATAATTTTGATGCTCCTGAAACATTTGCGCTTGTAGGAATTAGGATTTTGAGCCAATATAAACAAGACAATGCGTTAAAACCTCTTAGGAATAAATATGTTTTCTTTCTTCTTATAAAATCAGTAGTTCCTAGTTAGGGTTCATTTCATAATTGTTTTACTCCTTTTAAAAAAAAAAAAAAAAAAATGATGAGTAGGCCTACCTTAGTAAACAGCCAGTCATTTAATAATGGGGTGAAATTAAATATTTATTGTTTCAGCATCAGGTGGTATAGTATTTAAAATGCCAGTTTAATAGAGGAACAGTTCTAAATTTACCAAGGACATCAATTTTGGAGATGGGCAATAACACCATATACAGCATATTTATTATTTGTTTTCAATGCAACAGAATATTTTTAATGTGAGTTGAGTGTGTGTGACGTGGACATGGATGAAATGGGCCCTTCAGTTATTTTTCTATGAACAGCCCTCGTGTGAAAATCTGGTCAGTTGCAGGTTTATGAAGTACACAACTTTAATATCATCTAGGTATGTTTAAGGCACACTGCTGTCGGGATTATCATGGGACTATACTAATGAGTTTGAGAACATGCTACAGTTGGGACTAATGCAGGTTTGTCTTGAGCTTGTTCTACATCGGGAAAATACTCCGTCCCAAAGTCCCTAGCTAGTCTCCAACTTTAAGGCACACTGCAGTCGACCTGATCTGTGTGCTGGTTTTAGTTTCAACCATTGCAACAAGCGCTGTGCTGTAATGAGCTGCTAATTGGCTTAATTAGACCTTTTACATCTTTTGAAGGACACTTGGAAGGTTGTGGTTTTTTATTTATTTAAAACTTCTATTGCGTCAGGCTTGGTGGTACTAAGTGAAATACAAATTGCAATATTTCTAATACAAGTAATTTCTCCCAACATAAATTCAGTAGCCTATGCTTCTCTCATCCTCTGCTTTGGCTATTTGGAGTGCACTTTTGCACACGCACTGTCTCCGTTCCCTTACTCATCAAATGCAGCGAACGCACAGCTTTGCTGTTTGTGTGAGCAGGGATTGCACCCACAAATTGACTGCGCTTGCAGTTGCCTTTAGCCTTATTCTGACTGCATTTGTTGACACTGATTTCTGAGTTCATTTGAAGTCTCAGTTTCAGTGAAAAACTGAATGTAGCCTATGTCTGAGGCGTCAACTTCATGTAGTTATAAACCTATAATTTCAGTGCCCACAGTTATTTACCCCATCCGAATGTCTTCTTCAATATCATCACACTATTTCAGTGAATGAATTTTGAGTGATTATATGTGCAAAATTAGTTTCAATGGTGCTTGATCATGCAATTTGTATCAAAGTGTAGGTCATTCAGTTGCTGAATAATGTGCCAGAGGAGAGAACGACACATTTTCACCTGCTGCCTGTCTGGAGGGGGGCTTTTGTGAAGAAAATGTCACAAACTGCCTGTATTTGTTTACTGATTCAATGTTTTAGAATTTAAAAAGTTATTTTAAGCCCAAAAATTTAGGAAAAGTTTGGAAGGAGGGTGTATTGCATTTACAATATTGGAGTAATCTTCATTTTATATCTAAATGCCTGATGGCATGGCCTCTGACCTTTCTAGTGTTAGTCACATTGTGCTGGAAATAGGTGTGTATGCCCTAAAAATAAATGTATTCATATTCCCATATTCACATCACAGGAATTTCAATAGACCAGGCCAACCTATGCTGTCATTTACTGTGCTGTATGTACTATATGACAAATAATTCAAATTGAAAGTGTTTCCATTTTTAAATGATTCAATAACAAACTGATAGCAGTTGGGTTCCATTTGCATCAGTGTGGAAGCCTAAAACCATCTGTGTGATATAAGTTTACTGAGAGCAAATGGCAGCAAGCCAAACCTGCATTGTGTTAAAATAAGTTTAACCACACAATTATGGTAGAATTTAAACACTTCAGCAACCTTAATTAACCTTAATTAATCGAGAGATGGGCTCTTGTAAAAACCAGCAGGCACAGTGGGTCCCCCCCACCAGGGCTGAGAAACACTGCAATGGGTGAGGTCATCCAGAAACCTATCCCAGCGCTGCAAATGAACCGTTCAAGGACACCGTTCTCAAACCGCGCTTCAGGGGGAGTTTTATGAACGATTGTTTTTACTTGTTGGGTAGAGGCCTTATTCAAATTGCAATGGGTTCTTGACTACTAAGATCATACTAAAATCTCAGGATTGTGGTGATGAGTCTCAAAGCTGGTATTTGGTTTAGGTGTAAACTTCAGAAACTTAAGTTTGAACTATAGTACGGTACTGTGCAGTTCTTCTAATTAGAGAGAAGTGACACAAATGGTTAACAAATGACTCTCAGTTGTGAAATACTCTGCTCTGTGGAATGTGGCTCGTGTTCAGGTCTTTAGGGCAGCAATTGTACTTTGAGTTCATATTGATTGTCCCCACAGACGGGCTGCAATAGACCGCCTATCCTCGAAATGGCCCCCGGTATCTCTGACAGGTTCACTGACCTTACGCATGCAGAATCTCTGTAGTTGATGCCTTGTTTGCACCCTGAATGCACTGTGCAGGGGAATGTCTGATTTAACTTTTTTGACTCCTGATTGCATCTCCTCAGCATGGTCTGTGTTATTATCAGGTTGCGGTGTCTCAGTCAGTAGTGGGTGGAAGTGCTGTAAGAAGGGGCAGACTTGTCTCTTCCTGCCCCCCTGCTCATGCCAGGACCTGACCGATTTCACAAGATGGACAAAATCCAATGTTCTCTTTCACTCTTGCTCTCAATCTCGCTCTCTTGTGCTCTTTCTCTCTGCCTCTCTCTTGCCTTTCCCATAGAAACACACTGGGTGTGTTAATGAAATCAAAAGAAAGCATCTGGATGAATGCAAAAACATTTATGAACCTGCTTTGCATGGACCGTTGATTCCATTCCGTTCTGGGTGTGTTTCCCTAGTCTCATTTCCCTGTATATTTCATGTATTTCTAGGTTATGTACATAAGGATCCAGTCCAACAGAACCCCTGTTCTGTTTTATTCCCGCTTTTATATTAAAAAACCATATTCAATGACAAGTCTATGTACAAGAGGAGTCGTCTTGTTTCAGCATTGCACTGTCCTGGGTGAACTCATGAGGCGCTGCTCCTGCTGCGTAGAGGCTTCCGTAGCATGCTGCTTCTTGCCCTGCACTCTCCCTTTCTTGCCTTTTGCTTGGAAGGTGTGCTTTTCACCATGATTAGAATTCCAGAGCCCCCCGACAACAAGACATATTGGACCAAATCTTTCAAATATTGTGGTATCACTGACAGACTATTGGTGCAGAGGGGAAAGTTATGAAACTAAAAATGCATAGTGTCCTTCCTTTTAGGCGGGGTCCTATTTGTCACTTGAGAAGTGAGGTGTGATGGTTTGGTTTATTTTCCCAAGGCGTACAAGGTACTATTGTTTGCAACCTTCAAATGAATTTGCCTAAGGATCTGTTCAAACATACATGCTGTGCAAATCTTAACACAACAGAATAGGCCTTTAATACTGAACAATTAATCTCGCACATTTAGCCACAAGACTTTTTTTTTTTTTCCCCAGGAGATGACATTGACGGAGGGGAGCCGGGTGTTCGATTCATGGAAGGACCCCCCTCTTCCAGTTTACATGCAGTACTTCTTCTTCAACGTCACCAATCCTGAGGTCTTTCTAGAAGGTGGCAAGGCAGCTGTCACTCAGATTGGCCCGTACACTTACAGGTAGAGTAATCAGAGCGGATGATCAGCCCCAGTGGAGGTTAACTCAGGTCTGCATTTCAGGGGATATAAAATGGTGGAAGTAATGGTGCTGGGTGGCAGTTTAGTATAATGGGTAAGGAGCTGGTCTGTAACCTAAAGGTCAATTCCCAGGGAAGACAGTGCCGTTATACCCTTGAGCAAGGTACTTAACCTGCATTACTTCAGTGTATATCCAACTGTATGAATGGATGCAATGTAAATGCTATGCAAAACGTGTAAGTTGCTCTGGATAAGAGTGTCTGCTAAATGCCTGTAATGTAAAGTAATACAATGGGGCTTCGATATGGGCTGGGTAAAGTTGTAAACCAACTGTGAGTCATCCTTTATGTGCATTGTTTTACATGTGCTGACATTTCAGTTTTAGGCTTATGTTTGAACTCCTGCTTACTAAAGGCAGGGCAGAGCAGCAGTGTGTGAACTCAAGGTGTTGATGTATTATTTAAAATAAAAATAAAAAAAAGCAGTTAAATTAATTGACTTATTTCACTCTTCAGTCCTGTTCCACATTCTTTTGCTGGGGTTGGTTACTAAAACTTTTTATTGAATGTAAATATTAATTTGAATTCAAAGATGTCCTACTAAAACACATTGAAGTAGTACTTTGACCTGCGATGAGCTTTATGCTGATATGTCCTTGTCATTGTTTTATTCCTTTATATTTTTATTTGTTTGAACTTTTAATGTGCATTTTTTCCACGTATCCTTATGTAAAAACCCTTGAGACTAAAAGAAAATGTAATGTGTAGTCATAGAAAAGGTGGAGAAATCTGGTAACTTGATTTAAGAAATTGCACACAATGTGTTATAAGACCTTTTAGTTTTCCCACATTGCTGCAAGTTTCCATGAAAAGACTGTTTCATATTACATTCCAGATTTTATTGTTATAACGTGGAGCTATTGAACCAGCTAGTGCTCTGTATGCAGTTTCAAGTGAATACAACAATGATGGCTTGTACTCTCAAATTCACCTCTCAAATTTAGAAAGCAATTATAAAGGCCAAAGGTTAGCCATCTTCTGTTCACATCATTCATGAAATTACTTCTGTCGCACCCTCTTGGCACTTGTTATACTGTGAGAACAGGAACAAGATTTGCTGACCTGTACTGTAATATGAATTGTCCCTTTGTGTTACTGTTTTGCAGGTTCCCACATTTCTGAATATGGTACCCTTGTGTGAACTGCAATCCCTTTCTTCCTCTTTCTTTCACCAGAGAATACAGGCCCAGGGAGAATGTGACCTTTTTGGAGAATGGGACGAAGCTCTCAGCCTTAAATCCCAAAAGTTTTGTGTTCCTGCCAGAGATGTCGGTGGGGGATCCTGAGGTGGACCTCGTTAGGACCATCAACATCCCTGTAGTGGTGAGTAGGGTCTGCCTTTGGAGGCAGAGCAGCCACAGAGCAGCAAAAGAGCTGCCAGGAGTGCAGGCCCACTTCCAAGGAGCTGGCCCTGATTTAAAGACTCATTCGCTCATTCGCTCGGGAGCAGAGCTTCTTGGACAGGCCTAGTGGCATCTCTGGGCTTCTCCATAGGCCTGTTCCAGCTGTACAGCAGGGGCATTTTATCACCCATTGTATTGGCTCTGAATATTGCTCCTGTTCTTGTTGCTCCTTAAGGGAAGATGGCATGCGGTTCTTCAATTTTGAGCATATTTTTGGTGGACTTGGACATTTCTATACCTAAGAAAAATAGAAATAGTACAAGACTGTTAGGGTGTTAGGAGAGTCTTCTTTTTATAATAGAAGGCTTTTTGCAGTGCTGCTGTTCAGTCCATGGAAACAAACTGGAGCAGCAGCCAGATGAATTGAAATGCATCCAGCTGACCCCTCCTCACCTGTCTCCTTTTCTTCTAGGCGGTGATGGACCAGGTGAAGTCCTACAACTTCGTTTTGAGCACGCTTGTGTCTATATGGATGAACTCCATTGGCGTAGATTTGTTCATGACTCGCACGGTTCATGAGGTTCTGTGGGGCTTCAAAGACCCCCTGCTCTCCCGCATCCATCGCATGAAGCCTGATGTCGATGAGTACTTTGGTCTCATGTACAAGGTAGGTCTTTGCCAAGTGATTTAAGTGTCTCTTGTCCTGATGATATGGTGTGCATGTCCTTTGAAGAGTATACAGAAGAGATTTTTTTTGGGGGTGGGGGGGGTGGGGGGATGTTGAACTGTTCTGACTGCTGTATTCTTTAATTAAGATACGTTGTGGCTGCAATTGAGTAGGTGATTCCTTTAAGAGGACAAAATGGTTATAAATCGAGATCATGGCAAGAAACCAGTCTTTTAATTTGAATGACAAAAAAGCTGAGCTGAAAAAGAAGAAGAAGAAAACATTTTATGGAGCCCTTTTATCAGAGAAGTTCCTTCCTCCTTGCAGCTTTTCAGTTTCACTTTCTAAATGAGTAATTTCTTTGACCACAAAGCCTGTTGTTAGAGAAATATTTTAAGTAGTATGTATTTTGGATGAAAAAATTTGATGTGGCCTTAACTGAATTAATCTTTGACCAGAGTATTTTGACAATTGTGAGCAATTTTTCACTGACTATAACAAGGTTGCATAAAATTAATCCCCACCACTCCCAATAATGCGTCCATGATCTATTATATACATTGATACAGCTGACTCCTGGTAATTTAAATATACTATGAACTGTTGTGATGGATTCCACTGGAGTATCCAAATAGAGAAATTAGAAGTCCGGCTGCTTATTTGTTACTTGTCAAATGACTGCTATTACAAATAATAACTATAAAGGGATTTTATTTAGTGTCCAAAATGATTATTCACTGTTTATTACTTGTATCATTCATGTTTTTAATCTCTTTCCAGAAAAATGGATCTCATGAAGGTGAATTTGTTTTTCTGACCGGCGAGCAGGACTACATGGACTATGGCAGAATAGACACATGGAACGGCTTGAGGTAGTAAGACTTCCACTGCTGGCAGTTTGCATTCAAAAATGTGCTAATACAGTAGAACTCAAAACTGTGATGATAATGGTTTATAAGAGGATAAGTGCTTTAAAGTTTTTGAAATATATTATGCGGCAGTATTGTTGCCAGTTGTGTTTGGACCAGTGCTCTGTAAATGAGCTGTAATGTGATTTTCTGTAGTGACGAGTTGAATAGGTCTGTTCTGTTGCTGCTGCATCTTACATTATATGAAGTGTGGCAAGACAGGCTTCTCCCTCTGTCACTAATCCCTCCCTGGTGACCTAACCCTAACCCTAACCCTGTTCCTAGTGTTCAGCTTCTTAATCTCTGCTCTCTTCCCTCTATGACTCATGTACGCCTTACCATATGACAACAAAATAGTTTTTAAGGATTTCATTGTTCTTTGGATACTTTATTTCTCTAGACAGCCTTTAGCAGTGCTATGTTCCATTACCATCTGGTGATATCTAATGCACGGGTGGTCCTCTACACTGGTGGTCCTCTACTCCTCCTTGTCCTCCCCCAACTCCTCTTGACCTCCGCAACACTCCTCTTCATTCCTTTTCTCCCTTTTTCTATCGATAGCAGGCACTCCCGAACTCAGGAACCTGTGCATGCTAGTTATCATTTGAACTACAGTTCCAGTTCTTGAATTGTAATGAGCTTAATTAGATGCTGTTGGCTTGTTGTATTAAAAGATTTACACCCAAGTGCTCCATTGGATGTTCAGTCAAGCGTGCATTTTGGGTGTTAACAAATATCCGCTGTTGCTCAGGACGAACATGTGCTGGTGGATGTAAGCTGAGTGTAACTGCTGGAGTAATTAAAAGGCTTGCCCCCCATAAGAAAGCATTGGTACAAATATAATGATCAAGTTGTAGTGTAGTTTACAGGACGGTAAAAACATATTTTTTTCTTTGACCCAGATGAGACTTGTTTAGGGTACTGGCCTGATTGGGTAAGAAACAAATCAATCAACTGGCCCGAACCAATCTCAGAGTGGCCCCGGGTCAGCGGCCACTCCTTACCGTCAAGCCCTGACTTGTAATTTTGTGGTTACAGAATGTTTGAAAGCTTAATTTGCATTTATGAAGCTGTCTCTCTTGCCACATACTTTTAAATGCGCTGGCGGTGCAGGAACAATGTCAGAGAAGATGTTCAACGGAACTTTGGCTTCCAATATGATTGATTGGCAGGGTAGCTTGCAGTTGAATTTTTAGTTGCTTTGGCGACTATTTTACTCTCCATCTGGAGGCCACTCCTTCTAGGCTCATTTTAATGGTGGGGTGTGGCCTCTCTAAATATCCTGCTTTTAAATGTCATTACTGTTATTTGGTTCATAATAATGTGACTGTTAAACATGACTTTACTTTGCAGCGTTTGTGAATCTGGCCACGTTGGTGCAAATAGTATAAAGTCCACTGGAAAACAGCCCTTGTCTGAACGTTAAACATGGCTTAATGTGTTCATCTTAAAAGGTAACAAGACTATTTGTCTGAAAACCTCAGTTTGAACCTTAACTGGGTTTTAAATACAGGGATGACTTTTAAATACAGTAGTGATCAAATAAGGTGCCTTTTTTAAAAACCAAAGTAAGAATACATTTTTCTCTCAGATAAAACACACCACTTACCATCTGGAAAATGCACATTTGTACTACTAGTGCAAGTTATTTAAAGTCAACATATGCCAACAATACCAAATAATATTCCCAGTAAACCCTGGCCTAAACCCCCACTGGAGCAAGCCTAGGGTGATGATGACAAGGAAAAACTCCTAGGGTGGGACAGTTAAGAAGAAACCCTCAGATGAATCAGACTCCAAGGGGAAGCCCATTGAAGCCAACACGATCAGTCAGACTAAAATAATATCTGTGCCATTTTTGTGTATTGTCTTTCTCTTTTGCAGTAAAATGACGTGGTGGTCATCCAACCAGAGTAACATGATCAATGGGACCGACGGAAGTACCTTTCACCCCCTTCTGTCCAAGAATGAGCTTCTGTACATCTTTGCTGCAGACCTGTGCAGGTAATCCCCTCCAATGCCTGTAGACCTGTGCAGGTAATCCCCTCCAATGCCTGTAGACCTGTGCAGGTAATCCCCTCCAATGCCTGTAGACCTGTGCAGGTAATCCCCTCCAATGCCTGCAGACCTGTGCAGGTAATCCCCTCCAATGCCTGCAGACCTGTGCAGGTAATCCCCTCCAATGCCTGCAGACCTGTGCAGGTAATCCCCTCCAATGCCTGTAGACCTGTGCAGGTAAGCCCCTCCAATGCCTGTAGACCTATGCAGGTAAGCGCCCCTCCAATGCCTGTAGACCTGTGCAGGTAAGCCCCTCCAATGCCTGCAGACCTGTGCAGGTAATCCCCTCCAATGCCTGTAGACCTGTGCAGGTAAGCCCTATCATCCACAGACCTTTTTCCAGACTTCCCTTATCCATCATGTTAGGGTTTTATATGGGAAACTGACTATTTGAGCAGTTTTTGAAAAATTTTCAATGTGGTTTCCATTCCTGCCATTCCACAGAAACTGCCCTATTTAAAGTAACAAACATCATTCTCTTGGCTGCTAATTCTATCAGTGGTTCTATTTTAATTCTCCTTGATCTTAGCACTGCTTTTGATACAATTGATCATTCCATTCCAATTGAATGCCTTAAGAAATGATTAAGCATTATGGACACCACTCTTGAATTGATCATTTCCTACCTCCAGTCCAAAATGCAGCAGACCTGTTTTTAACTAAAAGCTAGAGAAGAGACATTTACACTAGTTGCCTGTTTGCTTTAGAATTGATTTTAAGATTTTACTGCTCACCTTTCAGGCTGGGCTGGGCTTGGCCCCTGATTACATTAGTGGCCTTTTAACCTCCTAAGTGCTGGAGTGATGCCTGAGGTCCTTGGGGAGAGCTGTTTTCTCTGTTCTGAACGCCAGACTCAAGATGAAGGCTGATTGGGCCTTTGCCCCCAGCACGGCTGGGCTTTGGAATGCTGTGTCATGTCTGATCAGCCTTACCCATCAGTATCTGCCTTTAAGTGCCTCATAAAACACTCACTTTTATGCACTCGCTTTTTCCTCATGATATTCTGTAGCTTATTTTCTGTTATATTCCCACCATCTTGTGGTGTTTTAAAAATGTTTTTATACAGGCCGTCTGGGTAGTGTAGAGGTATAAGCACTTGCTACCACCGCAGGTTCAATCCCTGGCAGCGGTACTTCTGGCTTGGTCAGACGTTCCTACGAACACAATTGGCAGTGTTCGCGGGCGGGAAGCCGGTGAGGGTATGAGTCCTGATCATTGCATTAGCGACTCCTACTGGTTGGTCGGGGAGCTTGTTCAGCAGGGAGGGGATCTGGGGGAGATCGCGTGAACCTCCACACGCATTATGCTCTCCCAGTGAAACTCCTCGCTGTCAGGTGAAAAGAAGCGGCTGGCGACTCCACCTGTATTGTGGTAGTCTACATCCTCCCCAGAGCAACAGTGGATAGTGCATCGACCAGGATCGTGATTCGCATGGGGAATTGGTATAACGGCTAAATTGGGGAGAAAATGGGAGAAAAATGGCAACAACAAGTAAAAATTATTATTTTTATTCAATTTTTAATGTAAAGCACTTCATAACATAAAGGTGCAATAGAAATCAGAGCCCTGCTTTGGAATTTAATAGCTCTGGTTAAATTGACAAAGGAATACCTTACTCATGGATGTTGTGATCTGGTGTCTTGGGCAACTGCCACCCGAATCTCTTACCTTGGGAACATCAGTAGAAATGCTGCTTTGAAAGAGTGTGTTAGGGAGTGGCTCAAAAGGAAAATGAACTAAGGGACTCTCACAGGCAGTTGGCACATCGGCGATGAATCACTTGCTCATTGGTGTCTCACAAATCATAATGACCAGAATTGTGCCAAAGCTCTAATTTCCCTAGCAGCACTTTTGCAGCTCAAATGCAGCCACATGCTGTGAATCTCCCCTTTCTCCCTGCTTCTACAGTTACACCCTGCTCTAGGCCTTGACATGCTTGTAAGGACAGCATGTCAAGCTAGAGTTCCCCTTTTAACCATTATTTATAATCTCTTCTCTCTCCGAGAAGCATGCAGTACAGGCTGTACATTCCTGTGCTGTGAATTTGACCTTTGAACACCTCTTGTGCCGTGCATCTGTCTTCTGGGAATGTATTTCTTTCTCTTTAAGACCAAGGAGAATACCAGCAGTGTTTACAATTCCTAAATTTAAAGTGCTCTTGTCATGTATCCGAGCTCGGTCTTACTCAGGAGGAAATCGATTTCCAGGGAATTTGTCTTGGAGACACACAGGGCCGTAACTACCTTTGAGGAAAAGATCATGTCTTTATTTAATTTCTAGTGAGAACCTCAGTTGCAATGAATGGTCTTTAATATTTTGTCATATCTAAGACTAATCTAGAGGTGCAATCTTTACACGCTAAAATTCATCCTCAATTAAATGATTAAATTAAGGGGAAAATAGAGCATACCCTGGCCTAACACCCCTCCCCAGCCCAGGCCGTTGATCTCTGTATTTTTTAGGTCCTGCTTACGCCCCTGGAGACACACATCCTGGTATATTATTTTCCTCTGCCCCACATAGTCCTGTGACATGAAAATAGTGCAAATTACTGTATTGGGCAAATCATTTTGTTCTGCACTGTTTTGTAATTGGGGTCAAATTGATAGGTAGTGTTGGAAAAGAACGTGTCTGAGTGGATGATGTCTGTTCTTGGGAGAACCCAAATTCCAGTGGCATGCACAGTGCCCAACAGACTTCTTTGCACCTTAGTAAAGATGAGCAAAGAAGCCTTATGCTCTAACAATGCTGAAAGATAAATGTATTTAATACATGTCCTTTAACATGTTTGTAGCCAAGCCAAGGCTCTCATGTTGCACTGTACAGCAGACTGCAGACATAGTGTAGTACACAGACCAGCACAGATAGTGTGGGTGGTGGCTGGCCACTTTTAAAGACACCTTCAGCTATGACTGACTTTCATTCAAGTGGGTGTAATGCAGTGGGTCTGTTTGGGGGGCAGGGTTTAAGTCTTTTGCTGCACTTTTTTGCCTAGATCGATCCATCTGGCCTTTGAGGAGGACGTGGAAGTGAAGGGCATCCCCGCTTATCGCTTTGCGCCCCCAAAGGATGTGCTGGCTAGCCCCGATGACAACCCCGCCAACGCCGGGTTCTGTGTGCCAGCGGGCGAGTGCCTCAGCACCGGGGTGCTGAAGGTCAGCGTGTGCCGGCAAGGTGAAGCCAGCTCCATTTTCGGCCTGTCCTGCAGTACATCAAGGCCTCCTGCCCTCTACAACATTGCACGCCAAACTGATTTATCACACTGTCCATCTTCTTTTTAGCCGGTTAATATTTAATTGAAGTTAAGATAAGATAACCCAACACACAAACATCTACTCACTTGACCCACAATAGCTGTTTGGATGGAGGGAACTTGCCTCCTTTGACACATTTCCTCTATAAACCTCAATGAACAGCTGATAACCTCAAAACAGTCATGAGAAGCATTTTTAGCAGTTGGGGTCAGACACATGTGATGGGGTGTTGTGTAATGACCTGTTCTAACAAAAACTTTAACAACACAGTGAACAATTGCAGTGGTAATTGTAACAATACATTTGTTCCCATCTTTTTATATATACTGCATGAAGATATTGAAGGCCGCCTTCATCTCTTTTTTTGGACTGCAGGTGCTCCTATTGTGGTGTCCTTTCCACATTTCTACCAGGCAGATCAAAAATACATAAATGCTATCGAAGGCCTGACT
This sequence comes from Anguilla rostrata, assembly GCF_018555375.3. Taxonomy (NCBI): domain Eukaryota; kingdom Metazoa; phylum Chordata; class Actinopteri; order Anguilliformes; family Anguillidae; genus Anguilla; species Anguilla rostrata. The sequence goes on along the minus strand of NC_057942.1, from coordinate 44,826,561 downwards.
CCAAACAAAGAGGACCATGAAACATACCTTGACCTGAATCCGGTATGGGATGATTAATGTTTGTTAAAAAAAGATTATCGTGTTTAGGGTATGGGAGATGTGTATGCTGGTGGATCTGATCTTGTGTCATTAATTTGTTTGCCCCCAGAGTATACACACCAATAGAACCTTAAGGTAATTTAAAACGAGTGTTCACTTACACCGTCGAGCGTGGTTTCCTAGAAGTATGTGGCTGTGCTTTGATTTGTCTTGGATGGACATCTCCAGTCCAATAGTTCAGCTTTCTGACATTTTTCTCTCTGAACTGGCTATACATGTATGTAATTAAACATGCAATTAAGGTCTTCGGTCAATTTAAAATGGCAAGCCTGATGACATTTGGATTGGAGCTGTCCATGTGTAATTTTAGACTAGGATTGAATGATTCAAATCTCTTATAGTTTCTGCTCTTTAACTTGGACTTCATTCATTTAAGGAAAATGGGATTGTAGAATTAGTTTCCTTTAAATTGTTCTCTTTACCATCTTTTAACTCTACCAGCTTTTAATGTGCCTTGGCAAAGAGCAGTCCTTTGAACCCGTGGATCTGTCCTTTTACAGACAACAGGAGTGCCCATCCGAGCCTCTAAAAGAGCCCAGCTGAACGTCCTGCTGAACCGAGTCAGCGGTTTTCCGTGAGTTAACCTCTCATTCCAGCACCATCCTTTTTTTCAGCGATATATTAAATTTGAAGCTAAGTGCGCTTAAAGCAGACTAGTTAGGGACACTAGTTAGTGACACTAGTTAGGGACATGGCGGACTGCGCAGTTTTAGGATGCAGTCCCGAGGTAGGTTAACTTAGTTCCACTTCTTACCAAAGGAGCTTATTCTAAAACAAAAGTGGGTGGAATTTGTTTATAAAAATCGCATGGATGGACCTGACAACATAGAGGGAATCCGTGTTTGTAGCACACATTTTAGAGAGGACTGCTTTCAGAACCTCATGCAGAAGTTGATGGCCATTTTCAGTAGTTTATTGAACATTGTTTGGTGGAAAAAGCATATTAAACAATGTAATTTAATGTAAAATACTTTTTAAGATTTTAAATGCATCAGGAGGGTTTTAACCCTCGAAAAGCCATGATTTCCCCCACGTGGCACCTGTGTTGGGGCACTACTAGGCCACTTCCTGCACCCATAGCAACCCAGGCTCATAAAAGTTATGAAACTGTATGTTGTAAAACACTTTTCTTGAATGAAAGGAGTGAATCAGCTTAACTGTTTTTATTGCTGCAATATTGCTGTTTTATTGCCGTATTGTTATTAGGGGAAAAATTTGCAATTACAGTGCCTTCCAAAAATAAGGTAACGGTAGAGTGAAATTAGTTATTTTGCTGTATACTTAAGGCATTTGTATGTGAGTTCAAAATATGAATATGGGACAAGAGTACTGACAATCAGCTTTAATTTCCTGGTATTTCCATACATATATGTTTTACCATTTTACAGAAACGTTTGTTTTGGTGTTGAGTTCCCCTGTTTTCAGCTGTGCAAATGTGCTTTTTCAGTGTCTGTCTAATTAAAGATTTTATATCACAGTGCCAGAAGGTGTGCCCTTTGGCCTTTCTAGTGTTAAGTGCTCAATTTAATTGGTGGAAATTTGGTAAACTTGAATCAGCTGTAATTTCACTCTTATTTTCTCATCCCTTTGCACTTTCTCAGCAAAACAAAGCATCTCAAAGAGACTGTCTTTCCAATTATGTTTGTAAACGAGGTAAGTGCTGGTATCTAATATTCAATGAATATTAAGCAATTTTCTTTGTCATTTTGCACACATTCTTTTTAATTTCAGTGTCCGAGCTAATTAAAAGACAGTTTCTGTGTGGCTCATCCGAGCTGCACAGGGTACTGCAGGAGCAAGCAGCACAGGGTACTGCAGGAGCGAGCTGCACAGGGTACTGCAGGAGCGAGCTGCACAGGGTAGTGCAGGATCAAGCTGCACAGGGTAGTGCAGGAACGAGCTGCACAGGGTAGTGCAGGATCAAGCTGCACAGGGTACTGCAGGAGCGAGCTGCACAGGGTACTGCAGGAGCGAGCTGCACAGGGTACTACAGGAACAAACTGCACAGGGTACTGCAGGAGCGAGCTGCACAGGCTACTGCAGGAACAAGCTGCACAGGGTACTGCAGGAGCGAGCTGCACAGGATAGTGCAGGATCAAGCTGCACAGGGTACTGCAGGAGCGAGCTGCACAGGATAGTGCAGGAGCGAGCAGCACAGGGTACTGCAGGAGCGAGCTGCACAGGGTACTGCAGGAGCGAGCTGCACAGGGTACTGCAGGAGCGAGCTGCACAGGATAGTGCAGGAGCGAGCAGCACAGGGTACTGCAGGAGCGAGCTGCACAGGGTACTGCAGGAGCGAGCTGCACAGGGTACTGCAGGAGCGAGCTGCACAGGGCACTGCTGCTGAGCTCAGATCATGCCAGCGCTGGCAGGACCAAGAACCGCAGTGTAAACTGGGATGGGGGGGTTTCAGTGCTCTGGGATGGGATGGGATGGGATGGGGGGGGGGGGGGGGGGGTTCAGTGCTCTGGGGTGGGAGGGTTCCAGTGCTCTGTGATGGTGTCATTGCTTACCAGCGCCCTCTGCTGGCCTGTTAAACTGCACGTTAAGATCTTCCTCCGACTCGCATTGTAAACAAAAATAAAATTGGATGAACGCATATTGCCACATTGTGCCAGGTACATCGTTCAAATTTGCTAAACCGAAGAGCTGATTGACACGTTTCCCCGCGGCAGACGGTGGTGATCGACGACGAGTCGGCAGCGCAGATGAGGACGCTGCTGCTGATCGTGACGCTGGTTTCTAACTTCCCCCTGCTGATCGTGGGCATGGGGGTCCTGCTGCTGGTCGTGCTGGTCATTCTGATCTGCAGGTCCCGCCAGAAAAAGGTGAGTGGGCCTGTTTCCTGTGATTTACACCATTATACGGACGGAGTGTAGCACAGTGGGTAAGGAACTGGGCTTGTAACCGAAAGGTCGCAGGTTCGATTCCCGGGTAGGGCACTGTACCCTTGTACAAGGGTACAGTGCCCTACCCTTGTACCCTTGAGCAAGGTACTTAACCGAAATTGCTTCAGTATATGTCCAGCTGTATAAATGGATACAATGTAAAATGCTATGTAAAAAAGTTGTGTAAGTCGCTCTGGATAAGAGCGTCTGCTAAATGCCTGTAATGTAATGTAATGTAATATGGGCCAGTTTCCTGTGATTTACACCGTTATATGGGCCAGTTTCCTGTGATTTACACCGTTATATGGGCCAGTTTCCTGTGATTTACACCGCTATATGGGCCAGTTTCCTGTGATTTACACACTTATACGGGCCAGTTTCCTGTTGAAGTCTTTTCTATGGCGGCTTTGGAAACTTTCGATTAAAAAGCACATCTTGTGTGTAGTTTAAGTATAGCATTAGTTCAATGTGAAATGCGGCAAATTTACCCCCTCCCCCCGAGAACTTTACACAGCCGTTAGCATTAGGAGTCTTCAGTCCTTAAGGGTGGAGCTTCACTGCAAGTCATTGATTGTTATGAGGCTGGGAATTTCTCAGGAAAACGATCACACAACAAGCTTAGTGTAGTTTACAGACTAACCGGGGCCTTTTTTTCTTATGCAAAAAGAGAAAGGCCCCCCTAGCACATCATTTCCTTCTGAATGAGTCCTTTGTTTTGAGTGTGTGCTGGTTGGGGGAGCTGGGTGGTGTGATAAGCCACACTTTGCTTACTATGGGTAGAATTCTGTTCACTGGTTTTAAGTGGCACCATATAGGCTAGTTGCAGCTGTGTATTAATGAAAAGTGCGGTTTTAGTTTGAAATAGTTATCAGACATAGCACAGCACAGACTCCCATGACATTTTAACCATCTGTGTGAGGAACTGCAAGGGGGACAAAATAGCCATTGTTCCATTTGAATGGTTTTATTTTTCCTTTTTAAATTTTATTTATTTAATTATTATTATTATTATTTCTCATCCTAAAGTAATGTTTGTGGTCAACATTATATTAGCATCACCCTCGCACCTTCCAGGTTAAGGACATCTGCGAAATCACCTACATAACCTTACAAAAAATACGTTTTTGCTGATCACGTTTTTTATTTAGCAGTAAGAATATTTTAAGAATGTAACTGATTCATTTCATGCCATATTAGGGCAGGGAAATATGACGATAGCATCGGATATCAATGATTGACCGCTATTATGATAGGAGCTGGGTATCTGTGATTTACAGATAAATATAGTTTAGATATAGTCTGCTGATAAGTGTATATCATAGACTTTGTTGCATGACTATTCTATGACCAGGACTACAAGAACATTTAAGTTCAGGCATTATAAGATATTATTTTGTAACGTGGGTCCACCAATAAAAAAATATACAATATAAAAACTAAATTTAGAAAATGGGCTATTTATAAAAACGAATGAAGCAGACAATGTTGTAGTGCTCACACGTGCATTTTTATTTTGAACATCTTACAACTCTTCATCTTAGAATGCTTAATCTCGAAAAAAATGCAACAGCTAAGACCAGGATAGGGCTGAATGGCTAATGAAACTCTTAATGTTTTTGTTCTTGTAAAAACATTTAAAAATTAAAATTGAATTGGCACATTTTTGCAACAGTTGCTGTAGGGTTTAGGGTTATGAAATTGCAGTAGAAGAGTACTATTTTCCATTCTACTTTCCGGAATGTTCTACTTGCGTGGAATATGGGCTGAGGTTTTTTATTTTTTCAGTAGTGCATTTTGTCACTTTTTTCACCTCCCCGAAGTGGGCGGGGCAATATTATTGTATATCACGATTTTTCATGTGACGGTATCGTGGTATTATTGTATTTTTTATAGACATCATACAGCGCTCTGCGATGTATTGTAAACTCTACCTTGGTGGGCCTTGCAGGCATTGCATGCGATTATCTGCATGTTGATCAAATGAATGAGTATGTCAGTGCATGCCTTTTCCCTAAATCAGGGTCTCCTCACAGATCATTGCATACGATGATTTTGTTACTAATGTCCCTTGGTTTGACTGCCCAGCATTTGCTGATTGACTATATATATACTTAAAGGGATGGTTCATTTTCAGGGTTTTTTAATGTAAGTTTTAGCATATCCTTCTGATTGGCCCAGGCAGTTTTTTGTATGCGATGTAGCGTATTTTAGACATTTTAGAGAAGTTCCTGATGAGTAGCCAGCTTTACAGTGGTGAGTATCGGGCATTTGGGGGAAACATGATGTCACTGCAGAAGCTGCTCGGGGGTTAGTTCAGGTGCACTTGCCCTATATTGCCCTATACCTACTATTGTAAAGCTGGCTAGTGATCAGGACTGCTATAAATATATAAAATATCTCCATCACAGAAAAAAACTGTGCCAATTAAAACCATGCACTAAAAGTGAAATTATATTTAAAAAAAACTCAGAAAGTTGCCTGTCCCTAATAAATATCACATAATATACTGGACATGATACCACATATTTTTACCATTCAAGATACATGAAAATGTTTCTTTGTAACAGAATGAAAAGTGTAAGTATTAATAATGATGAAATGATAAAGGCATGTATTGTAAAAGTTGAGTTATCACTTGATACTAGATTATGATGACTAATATGCTATAGAACACAGATTTATATTATATTGTAACTGGTACCGTTACTGTCAAATTTCTACTAATAGACATTGCTTATGTTTTTCAGTTTCCAGTAATGTTGAGTTTGTTTCTGTTTCCGTTCAGAATGAAGTTAAGCGTATTGATTTTACTGAAGCTTTTCATTCTTTTGGTGTAAGTCATAATTTACCCTTTTATTTACAATTTCTTTCATTTGCTATTAAATTCTAATTTACCATTAATTTTCTTTAACAAAAGATTCAGCTTTTCTCTGAAGTTACTTAACAAGACTCCATTCCATATACTGTGTAGCCTATTCATTCTTTCATAGTTTGTTGTTATACATTTTTAAGCAGAAATTAAATTCCCCATGACATTAGATTGGGAAGTATAATAAACTTAAACATATTCAGATGGGACTTATGGAACATTCATGTGCATAAAATATTCTTAGCATTGATATACATAATGTATAGAAATGACATCGCATAATGCTCTTTTACTTTTTGTGTACAGACTGCAAAAGAAGACACAGCTTACACTCAAGTCAGCGATAAAGCAGAAGATCATTCAGAGAACCACGCTGGCCAGCAGATGAGAAACGGTTCATATATAGCCATGTCCCCAGTGGAAGCTCAGAAGTGTTGAGACTGGATCACTCTGGTCAGTGTGTGGGGGTGGCGATTGGCATGGGGGAGAATGAGGGTTTGGCTGGGGCAGGGGTTTGTTTTCTTTGTTTTTTTTTTTTTTTTCAGTTGGTGGTGGGGCTCTGCTCCAATAAATATCCTCAATCAAGATGCTGCTGGCTTCTATGACATTCTTCAGCTTTCTCTGTTCTGCTGGGCTCTCTGCATGGCCTCCCTGCTGGGCTCTCTGCATGGCCTTCCTTCCTGCCACTTAGCGGAAGAATTCCTTCGTTTTCTCTTCCTGTTCAGGCAGCTTCGCCATTGGGCCCGTGAGGGCAGGAAGTGTAGCTGGGCACAGGCTGCTCTGCTGCAGGAAGTGGTAGGATGAGCAGGATGTTGTGTGAATCCTGGGACACATTACAGGGCAAAACAGCAGGGGCAGTGGGTCAATGTGTGTGCGGTTCAGCCTGGTCAGCCTGGGCATAAGCCGCTACTGGAATAATCCATGTTCATTATAATCCGTGTGCCCCACGACATGCGAAGCTCACGCAGTAAAATGTGAACATTTCAGCAACATTCCACACTACTTTGATCGTCAAGCAAGGTCAGAAAATGGATGAGTTACTTGACATCCGTGAGTTTCTCATATATTTTTCAGAATGGAATAAGGGGCCGACTATTTAAAATTCAAATCCTACATGTGTCTGTATTACACCTTTTTGTTTAGCGTTGTAAAATAACTTCTTCCTCACACTGAGCAGTGGATTTTGCCATGTTATTATTATGCCTGCAGTCTAGACTGTACATTTTGATAAACTTTTATGTACTGGTATTGACACAATACACAGTTTAAAAATTGCATTATATTGAAGAAAGTTCCCCTTTTGATGTCAAAAGACATGAAAACCATATTTCATAATGAGAAGTATTATATTTTGTGGGCGAACTTTTACTTTGCCAGTCTTCATTGAGGATTGAATGAATACATCCAGAAATCTGAGGTTAAGGTTTCCATTAGAAAAATGGCATCTTCACCTTTGAACTGCTAGTCCAATGGTGTCAACTGCTTATTCAGGGTTTATGGTTTTTGTTTCAGTTCAGGTCTTAATGACTTGTGCCACTAATTGGACTTGTTGTTCCCGGTACTATTTGACAGGACATATATCTCCAGTCCCCCTGCTGTTGTCCAGTGTTGTTACATTGTTACATTTATCTCCTGATGTAAGTCAACAATTGAAATAGCTATAAGGCCTGGGGGAATGATGCAGAATTTTACCTTAACTAAAACTCACACTTTTGAAAGTCTTTCCTGCCTGAGAAATTTTAGTTGGGATTTATATCTGGTGACATGGAAGTTAAATCCTTTGAAAGCAATTAAAGGAAATGCTATTAAAGGAATTCTAAAATTTTAGAATGTGAATTATGGGAGCTCTGAGCTGTTCTCTGACCAACACCGTCACTGATTCTGCTTTCAGTGTTTGTGATTTAACCATCTGCAGCCTTTGCTTTCATACTCTGCACGTACAAACTGAAACTGAGAAAGCACAATGAGACTGCTGGCCTCCAGCATTCATCCTACACGGTGCAGTTTGGGTGTCAGCTGGACACTGTGCTGTTGGAATCATGGTTTCTGTGTGTTTGTGTGGTCATAGGCAGCCTTGTTTCCTGGTCATTTTTATCCTCTGATGCCTGATCCAGAATACGGAGAACTGGCCATAAACTGTTAAACTTGGACATTTTCTGCACTTTCAAAAAAAAAAAAAAAAGAAAAGATCATTATTGATCACCATAACCATATTTCTTTATTGAGTCCATTTTGCATTTCAGTGCCACACGTGGGCTGCTTTCTCATATTTGGATGTTGGAGATGAATGGATATTTTGCATTTTTTGTATTATACTTTGCATTACATTTCATTTCATTCATGTCATGTACTGCTGCTAATGAAAGCCATAGCTCCTGAACTAATATTGTAATGGTCATTTCTTAATTGCCTAAATGTGTTCTGTAAAAAAGTTTTCTTTTGCTTTGAATTAATCTCTGGGATATGTTTTTTTTTTTTTAAGGGTGGGGGGGCCTCAGGAATTTTATTGCCATTACAGTCACTCAAAGGCCCTTCTAACTCGTAAAGGTCAGTGTGTTTTGAGAATGAACCGCAGGAAAGTCTTACCCAGTGCAAAAACATCTACTTATACATGCATGGTGCTGCAACCAATCATATTTTCTGAATTTTCTCTTATTGAGCAAACTTGTTTGAAATGTAACTGGAATATGAAGGCAATTGGTAAATATACAGAGAGAAGTATCTGTTGCCTGTCTGTACAGCACATTTTATTCACTGCTGTCCAAAATTGTCCTCATTACTGTAAACATCTATGGTTGGAGCCAAAAACTTGAAGCATGCCCAGTGTTTGGGTCAACATTTTATATATTTTTTATGGTTGTGATGATGGGGAAGGTTTTAAACTTCAGGCAAAATAAATAAATAAATAGGTCATAATATGGCAATTTCTGTTGAAGGGAACAACAGGGGTACCATCCATGCATTGGTGTGGTATTGTAAGAAAGAACAGCTGTATAACACTGCACCTTTGGAGATGGTCCCCAAAATGGCTTTGGCACTCTGACCAAGTTCTGTAGCTCTGTGCTAACGAACTTCCAGAAGTATTGTGTTATTATTCTTGCACATTTTTTAACTCAAATAATTAAAATAGATGAATTAATGAATCCATGAATAAATAAAACATTGACTTATTCAGTACTTAAGGTGAAGGAGAAAGGCTATGACTATTGGCAGTTTGGATCAGAACCCATAGCATTGTATTGCTTTGTTTACATTGGTTTTTGAATATGAAGTGGTTTTTTCTGTTTTTTTTTTCTATTTTCAAAAAGCCTTTGTGAAGATCAAAGCCTAAATTACAGCTGACCATGGCCTTGTAACCGCTAGACTACTATTGGCCTCAGGGGGTCACTACATTCATTCAATAAGGGAGACCCACCTGTGACCTGAGTGACAGTGTATGCCTGAGCCATTACTTGCAAATACTGAATTTTCTACTGACTTTGACTCCATTTACATCCTTGTGCTTGACCAAAGATAACATGCAGTAGATTCAGCTCATGTTTACTATAAATTAAATTCTACCATAATGCCATACTTGTGTCCCCTAAGAAGAAGTGCAGCAGTGGAGTACAGATGACTACAGTACTTAGGGGAAGTGTTGATGATCAATATGGTTCCCAAGTCAAAACATAGGTAATATAGTGATAAAAAATAAAACAATTCACAGAATAATAATGTTTTCATAGTACTTTTCCTGCGCAGGATTAATACTAAGGTAATAAGTTGCCCTATTTGCTAAAATAGTATTATGAATTGTTAATGCAGCAATACAAGGCTATAACAAGTATTTTATAATTATAGCTTTTGTAAGCAAGCAGATATTTGTGTAACCAGATATTCTGAATGCCATTTTCATTTCATGAATTTGTGTTATTTTTTGTGTTGTTTTTGGACCTTCTTGAATGAGCAACACTAATTATTTTGTAGTAGTGGCGAGGCTATAGGGCACACACGTGATGTATAAATGCAAATAAATTGTCTCACAATTTTCAGTGTGAATTTTGCTGCCCCCTTGCCTCCCATCTCGAGTTAGTAGTTGATATTTGGAGAAGACTTGCTCTACCCAGGTCCTGGCATCTTCCCCATCTTAGCAGCCATTTAGTGACCAGATTTAATTGTCTGGCTGTTACACTAATTTAGCTCCCCATGTGAAAAAATAGTATGCTGAAGTATACTATTTCACACTTAGAGTGCTTGAAGTATAATTAAAGTTTATGCCAAGTATTCTTAGTGTACTATTTTTTCACACCGGTCTTCATCCCAGTGTTTATGCAATGCTGGTTGGGAGCAAGCCTTCCAGGACCTGGCCGAGTTGTCTTCATCTGCTACATTCAGCCACTCATATTGAACCCTGAACATTTTCCTAACAGGGAACCTGTGATTTGGAGTGAATTGTAAGCAGTTCCATGGGGGTTGTGCCTGTTCACACTGAATACATGAGAACCAATTTATAGTCCTTCAATCCCTGAAAGCTAACCAAGTTGAGTTCTTTGGATGTATGTGCAAAAGAAAATGTACAGATTTACTTTTTGTAATTGTGTATTGTCTTTGGCTTTTTGTGTGTGTGTGTGTGTCTGTATGGGGGGGGGGGGTTAATCTTTTGCTGTTCTGTAGGAACAGATGCACTGTTTTGTTAAACCAGTAACTGGACTGAGATGTGGAAGGTTGTGAGGTGGGGTCAGACCTGTTCGATGAATGACGCCCTACTCCAGGGCAGACCTTGAAAGGCTTGGCATAGGCGTTTACTTGTTTTGCTTCTCGAGTCATTCGAGCAAATTAGCAACCGTTTTCTCATATTCGGCTGCACTTGAACTGAAATGTTTGATTAAAATCATCTTTCAAACATTTCTAATGTCTTCTGAGAATTCTACCCCCTATTGCTGCTGAAAAAAGACAATCTTCACATGCCATCTTGGGTGCAGAAATCCTCTCAGAAATGCCCATCTTTGGTTTTGATATTAACACTGCACAAATGTTTCTACAATGCTTTTGTAAACATTTTTAGTGTATTTACAAAAAATAATAAAAATCAAATTTTTGAGCTGATTTAATGCCTGTTTTTGTTCTTACTGTTTGGTATACTGTTGATAAACTGAAAATATAACCTGTAAAAACCTCAACAGAAAGTTTACAGTAATCCAGTCAATGACTACTGTCCTCTACCTAAATATTGGCATCGCAGTTTCTTTTGAAATATTTGTAGCTTTTAGGCGACAAGTATTTAAAAAGAAGGCAGTGTGCAAGTTTTTATATATGCAAGTAGTTTGTCACCTTTTCTTAATCAAATGATATAATACTGTCATCAATCTCTTGAATTTACTTGGCTGATTCAATAATTTTCACTATTGTGGGTGGCCTGATAGAGTTGACTGTAAAACATCTGTACTGTGGTGTGTAAGTTTATGTAGATGCTGTGTAGGGTCTGTGTATTGGAATTTTAAAGAGACCAGAATGTCTACATTTAGAAAAATATAATTTTTGATTGATTATTTTCTCTGAAAACTATAGGAAAGGAAAGCACAATAGGTGCAAAGCGCAAGGTGAGAGAGCAAACGCTTGTGGGACTTTCCTCAGTGCAAAAGAACAACACAACAGCCAGCACATCGTTAACGGTACCACACAGGACTCTATCACAGTCAAGTTAATGAATCTCATTGGCCAACATGATAGCTGGGCAGTCACATGATCTACACAGATGCAGCAGTGTACATAATGACGTTCTTTTCATAGTTGAAATGTTGCAGTTTGAAAAAACAAAAAAATGTAATGTTGAACATGACAACAAATATAGTAACTTGGCGTATAGCCATGGGCATGCATGTGCAGAGAAGATGGGCATACTGGGGCATACAGAGGGCCATTCAGGAAATCTGAGGGGTGTTTCACAAAGCAGGATTTTTGAGTTCACTGGATAATTGCCCTGAGTAAAACCCAGAACCCACCCCAATCTGGAACATGGACTGAAGTAAGAAAGACTTGCTCCAGGTTTTACTCAGCGCAGTTATCCTGCTAACTCGGTAATCCTGCTTTGTGAAACAGGCCCCTGATTGGGTTTTTATTCAGTTCAGTTATCCTGTTAATTCAAATATCCTGCTTTGAAAAACAGCCCTGGGAGGGAAAAAATAATACACAGCAGTGCCATCACAAGAAACATTCCCTTAGTTAGACCACTAGGGTGCAGTGTTTTGAGGTGAAATTTATCTAGATTCACAATGCAGTAATGCTCCAGGTTAGGGCAAGTAATCTTTATTTATTTCATAATCCACCCCCATCCCTTATGAAATGAAATAAAATGTAATGAATGGAACAGCCCATGTTGGACGCACTGCGCTTGCGCCCACACCAAACAGGCAGCTGAAAGGCAGCCTAAGCGCCAGGGTCCTTTTCAACAACCCGGAAGTGTGAGTCAATACGGATGGTATGTGGTGTGTTTTTCAGTAACTCAATGTAGAAATGTTCAAAATAAAACAAACATTTATTAGAAAGAATGCCGAGTTGGTGCGTTTGTAAATATTTGTAATTTTGCTGATTATGTTACTGGGAGAACAGATTAATGCTAGCTATGTCGTAGTTTTACTATTTTGTAGGTGGCGCTTTCACCCACTAGCGGAACGATGCTAGCAGCTTTGTCGGGAACATTACCGTTGTGTAATGAACTATAGTGGGGGGTTTTCTCTGGTTCTACTGGGAAACCGTAACTCCGTCACACTGAGGAAACTTGCTCTTGATTAAGAGGAGTGTTTATCTTTTCGCCAGTGTGCTCAACAGATTCAACATGTCAGTGTTTCTTCACAGTGCTACAAAAGTCATGGCTGAGTGATGTTTATGTAGTGTCATGAGAACTCTTTAGCTCTGCTAATTCCACATGAAGTAAATAGTTCCTCCCTGTTCTTCTCTGCTTGAGTTTCTTATGGGCCTGTGCTGTAAAATAACTTTTATAATGACCGTTGCATTGGATTATCAAGATATCATATGGGGAAACAAACTTCTAGATAATAACTTGTCATTTGTGCAAGACTGCCGCCTTCTCGCCATCATCAGTACTTCTGGCAGCAGCTTGGTTATCGTAGAGGGTCCCTATAAGTATCTAAAAGTACTTGATTAGTACTAGTACTAAGTACTAATCAAGCCCAGCCGTGCTCAGCTTCTGGCATCTCGGTGGTATGGTGACTAAACACTGCCCTCTGTTGATTAGATTTAATACTACCCATTTTTCATTTTGGAGTCTATCTCTCAACCTTATTCTAGTGCCCTGTTACTCAAATCACAGCCCTCGAGGTCCGAGCGCTGCTGGTTTTCCACCTTCCCTTTACCAGGGAGTCAGGTGTGAATGCGGTCTGGCCAATCGGTAGCAATAATTGTTAAGTTAATTAGCTGGGGGGAAAGAAAACCGGGGACGGATTTGGATTTGAGGTCCAGATTTGAGTATTTGGTGCTCTCACACCTGGGGTCTGTACTATTGCAATCCCCTAATTGCAGCTAATACAGAATCCAGGCGCACAACCAGGCATGAATGTAGCCCTTCTGCTGAGAAAAAGATTGTGTACACGCATCCCAAATCAATTTTCCTAAGATGCTTTTCAGAGTAACAGAAGGAAAATTGGGCAAAAACCATACCTGTACCCGTAAGATTGGTGCATGCATGCAACTGTGCATTCGTAAAATTGGATTTTGATGAACGGAAACTCAGAATTGGGAACAGAATGATTTTGGAACCGGCCCCTACTGTAATGAATATGATGCACAGAAAGCTAAGCTGGCCCTGTTTTAATACATCTTGGTAGTTCCAAATCTCAGGTCGTCATCATCACCTATACTTAAGACTTAATATGACATTATCTATGCCTCCTTGGTATGCACAGGTACTCATTAACGCTGTAACAGAGACCTGCACGGAATTAAAATATTCTGTGCTGGGATCATTCTAAACTTAACACAGCTGGATAATATTCTCCACTAGGTGGCAGTGTCACTCTATTTCCTTCATAAGAAATGATGCAATGGTTGACTGAATGGCTGTGATAAGAGTCTACAGTCAGCCAGAGTGCAAATAGGGGTCTTGTTTTTTTTTTTTTTTTTGTTTTTTTTACTCAGTTAGTCATTATGCTTTCTTTAGTGGAAATCAAACACTAATGTGCATGATATTCAGAAAAAAATGAGATTTTTGTCATTAAGAGCTCATCAGGATTCATCCTGATGAATTGCAGAATCATTGTTCTCAGGTGCTGCTATTGAACATTTTTCTTGTCCCTTTGAATCTTTATGTCAATGCTTTTATCGTGTGTGGTGAAAATAACAGAAACAACAGTATGCCATAGGAAGATGTAACATTTATATTCAAGTATGTCACTCAAGAACCACTTTCACCAAAGCACTTTCAATGTTTTCCTCCTCTGTCACTAAATGTTAAAAATATTAAGTTTACAATGGATCCACCTCTCTTCTGGTGGGCTGCATTTTAAAAAACACATCTGGTGTGGAGAGCCGCCACTCTTGCGTGCACATCTGGAGGAAATCCAGATTCAGTGTTCCGGAAGTTGCGATCGTCCTCTTCTCTGCTCACACGCACTGAGAAACTTTATGTTCATAACAACAAAACTGAAACTCACCAGTGATTCCAGATAGTAAAGCGTAAAACTGACTCAACATTAATTTATTACCAGAAAAAACCACAAGACCGGTGTACCTGTCTCCATCTTACCTCAGGCTCCCTCAGTCCCTTATTGGCAATGAACTTCTTAAAGGCTTGAGCCGTGTAACTCTGCTCAAGCTCCTCATCCTGTGAAATGACACAGTCACATCAGTGCCATCACGTCGGCTAGCTTCAGAAATACACACAGAAACACCAAGGTCTGAAAATGCACAATTGGCTATTCTCTGAGAAATATGTCGATCCTACAGTAAAAGGTTCTCCTGTGACATTCTACCATAGCAAACCTTACTGGGTGCTACAAATACCAGTCAAGTTCCAGTGACAGAAAAACAATTAACTGTAGAATAGTTATAGTTATGAAAAAACAAATCCCCAGCTAGACATCACAAAACAAAACTTCAAAAACAATATTGAAGGGAGAGCTCAAATCCATTTCATGGAAGCATCTGATAAAAGACCTACCAGGTTTCTTTGGGTTGCAGAGCGCTCTTGTTCTTTAATACCAGTGGGGAAGTCCAGCAGTGTTCGGGCTCTGTTCCTCTGCGACAGGGCTCCATACTCCTCCTCTGCCTCACCAGCATGAGTCTGCAATGCATCACTCAGCATAACAAAACTGCATAGCTGACAACTCATTTTAAAACTCAGCAAATTACTGGCATGGGTAATTTATGAAACATATTTCCAGTTATTCCAATGTTTGTGATGTGATACATAGTGAAGGTGATGTAAAGTTATCAGTAAATCTCAGTTACTCTCACTATGATAACCTGACGTGTGGATGCTTTGGGAGGTGAAATGGTGGCACAGGTACCTGCAGTGAACCCGGGGCCTTGAGGAAGGGGCTGGGCTTTGCCACAGTGCTCTTCTGTATCTGGCTGGGGGGCTTCATTTCAAATGCGCTGGCCAGCAGGTTAAACATGGTGGACTCGGTCAGGTCATCCTTCTCCCTGTCCTGAACAAATGCAAGATACACATTAAAACTGTGAGCCTAGCCAGACCATCCCAACCCTCTACCCTTTCTGTATACCTCATTTTAAATAAACTGGGTTAAAGGACACCTATCTAGCAGAACCCCCTGATGCCTCCAGAACAGCCTAGGTTCTTCATGGCATGAATTCAACAAAGTGCTGAACGATGCTTAGGGATTCGGGTCCATGCTGACTCAATAGCACCACACAGTTTTTGTAGATTTTCCTGTGCATGTGTTGTCATATCTCAGTAGTTGGCAGGATTATTACCCGACGACACCAATTAAAAAGAGCTTGCGTTTTTACCGCTTGCATTCTATCAGTGAAAAGACATTTGATAAAGTGTAATTGCATGTGTTATTTCCAGTTTCATATCCGTTTGTAAAAAATAGTTTTTGATTTTTTAAAACGTATTTTTGAGGTATACTCTAAAACCCTAAATCTAACATCTATCAAGTAAAAAATAAATTATTTTAATTATTTTCCAAAAGAAAATAAGCTTTGAAGTAACCATTTTGCAACACAATAAGTTTTTTGTGTCAAAACATTTTTCAGATAAGATTGGATAACTATAAGTTTATTATTATTGAATTAATTAGGCAATCCTGAATATACTGAGGTGCTAAACCCTACTTTATATTCAATATCCATTCAACATTATTTAATTTATAAGTTCCTTTTCAGCTTTGAAATTGACAGGTATAGTATCTCTGACAATAATATGAAAATATGTTCATACACATCCTTAAAAGGGGAAGGGATTAGCAGTCACTTCAGGCTCTGCCCAAGGTGCACACCAGGAAAGGGTTTTGAAAAATGCTTCTGCATCCAATAAATTAAAGTTTTTTCAATGCAAAAGTACACTTCAACCCGTGTGCTCTTCCATGCAGTGTCAGCAGCACTTACCAAGGAGACTACCCAGTCATGGAGCTGCTTTGTCACTCTCCTAATCTCTTCATCCAGGGATGGTGACTCAGAGCGTTCACCATTAATCCCTTGGTCATCCTTGGAACCGTTCTCCTTTACTCGTAAGTGTATGTAAGGATTCTTCACTCGTGAGTCATCAGCCCTGGGATCCAAGGGAGTAAGTATGTTACTTCCCACCTTTTTTCAGCTGTATTGAATTGTGTGCAGGGTTAAATTATGTGATGTGTAAATTTTGTGTACAAATGCATGCTTTTTCAAAGAGTAAAAACACATTTTCTAATGCACCATAAAAAAGTGTTTATGGTGGCTCATGATAAATTCAGAGACTTACACAATTCTAAAGTGCAAAAATGTCATGTGATGTAACTGAAAATGTAAATCCAAGGACCAAAACTGTTATTAAAATGCTAATTCCATATTAAGGTAGGTGAAAACATTATGAGTTCTATCTTACACTTGGTACTGATCTTGCACTTATCTTGCATCATACACAAGCGGCAGCAACCCAAGTCACTTTGTGTTTTAAATCTACTTGCCTGATCTTGGAGGGAGGCACTGTGTTTATAGCCCTGCTGGACTCCTGCGTACGCTCCTTATTCTGCTCTGCATGCTCATCTGTAGACTCATCTGCATGATCTCTGCTGCCGTCCATCAGGAATGATGCAGCCTCACTGTTCGTGCCCATCTCGGGGTCCAGGACAGACACTACCTGATCTAACAACTTGAGGGGAAAAACAAATCAAGAGTGTTGATGCAAATTCAGCATCTGAAAGCCATAATGAACAGGTTACATGCTGTTCTCAGTGCACATCAGTTCCACATCTCAGGGCTCAACAGCAAGGAGTGCCCACTGGCTCAAGGCCACTCTGAGATTGGTTCAGGCTAGTTGATTGACCTGTCTCTTGCCCAATCAGGCCAGCACCCATAATAAGTGTCCTCTGGGTCAAAGAGAAAGAGATCCATTTACCATCCTAGAAACTATGCTACAACTTAATCATTTCTGCACCTACGCTTGCTTATCAATATTGCACATTACAGCTTTATCATTCATTAATATTTGTACCAACACTTATAGATAACTAACTTTGCAGCCGCCCTTTCTCTGCAGAAACTTGTTTATCAATAACATAGTTTTACAGATTTATCATTGACTCATTTTTGTACTGAAAACATTAAAACAATAATGGTAGCTGTCCAGCCAAATAATCCATCTTTATTTGTGACTAGGGGGCTAATTAAGTGACTAACAGAAAAAACTAACTAGATATTAGCTGACTATATTAATACTGCTATGAATGCTTTATTTGGTTAAACCGCATGCATCTCGCCTCTGCCGAAGGAGAAGTCAACAACAATTTCCAACATTCTGCATCTGCTACTGATCGAAACCACCCAGAAAGACAAAGCTCATCCATAATTTGGTGATGGTGATCTTCACATTTAATATAATAAAGAACAACCTTTTTTAACCAGCACTGTTAATTTGGCATTTTGACACCTTTTAAAATGCAATCTAGACTGTAATATCCTTTAAAAAGTGGTTATATTTGGAATTTGGAAATGTACCGGGGCAAGTCGAGCACTGGCCTACTGGCCCGAGTAGATGTCAAGCCTTGAAGTTACTGATAGAACTTTGACTCACAATTAAACACAAGACTTGTATTTTCCCATTTGCATTTATTTGGAAGGCAAAGTTCAGGCCAAAGGACAACTGAACCCAGGCCCAAGGCCAGTATTACTCACCTCTGGGGGCATACACTCCTGGAGGTGTGGATAAAGGGCCAGGGGGTGCTGGGTTAGGGTGTACTCCACTTCGGCTACATGGTGGCGGCGTGCCTGTTGCTGGGGGTTCTCCTTGGAGAAACACACCTGCTCTTTAGTGAGGTGCTTCCTGGTCTTTGTCTCGGTACCACAGACAGGGGAGAAACCTCTCTGGATCCGAATAAAATTTTGATCCCCAATTGGAGGGGGGTAACCATTTCTGAAATCATCCAGGCCTGGTTTTAAGAAACGCCAACCACGAGCATCCAGCCCACCACGGAGACACTGTTTGTTTGTAGCTTTTTGACATTTGATACGGAGCCTTTCCTTGTACCTGCAAACAAACAAAAATAGGTTTGCTTGCACATTAAACCAATTATTTAGCCTACGCAATTAGTCCGTACTGAAAACTTCAACGATGTCAACGTTGATAACGTTGTCATTACATTACTTTGTCATTGCTTCCCTTGGTCATATTAATAGCCAAGACTTAAGTGTGAATTGCTTGTTATTTGTGGGTTCTTATTACCACTGTTAAAACAATTACGAAATTCAAATTAAAATTGTTTTTCTGGCCATTGCTGTGATGGGTGTTCTATGGCAACAAATAAAATGCCTAAATCATAATTGTTAAGAAAACGTAGGCTATGTAGCCTAACTCTTCATTACCATTCTGCCACTGACAAAAAGTAGTCGATACGTTTATTTTAAAGTATAATTTAAGTATATTTTAAATATAACATTTTTATATAAATGATATAATTTTAATATAAAACTAGTACCATTTTAAGTAGACCTATAGCCTACCTAAAGTATTTGCTGGAAGGAACTAGACCTAAACTTTGTATCCTAGTTATATTAGTGTAACCGATTTAGGTCATTTATTTTAAACCGTGATTAGCTTACCTCTGGGAAGTAAAGTTAAGGCGCATTGTAAGTATACTACCTGGGATTTAGTTCAAAAAAATTGTAGGCTATTTAAAGCACTCTTAGAAAATTATTTTTACTGGGGACATGAACCAGTATATCTGTTGACGGCGAAGTTGCCATAGCAATAAGAAAACATGAGATAAGCATAATGAGGCAAATCGCACTACTTTATTCACGATAGCTAAGATGGCTAACGTAATACTAATTCAATTTAATAATCAGTTGCCACATCTAAACGTAACGTAAATGTATATTAATCCACTTAAAACGTCTTACCATGGATGCAGAGGACTTTTTCCCGCGGGTACAATCCTGGGCAAGAATTTTATATCAGCCATAAACGTAGCAAGCCAACTTCTTTAGGATAATTATTTTTTTATGCGTTCATACCTTTTTAAATGGTATGTCAGTAAGATCCACAGAAGCCAGTTTACTGGGCTAACACGATTTATAACTAACAAAAGATAAGCAACTTGACTTCATGGTTACCAGGATAGTTTGGCTATCAGGAGGGTCTTATTGCAGGCAGCAGGTGGGCGTGTTTTGGTGTAGAAAACAAAAACCTCACACCAAAACCTCCCACCCCCAAATGCATTAATGGACTTTGTTCGCTATCTATATATACAATGACGTTACTAAGACGGGAAAGGAACAGGCAAGGTAACATTGTGTAATGAAAACAAATGAAGACCGGTGTTCGCAAATTCAAGACGGATTAGCCGCCTCAACTCGACCCGCACACACGGGACCCTACACTATGTCGGAACGAGAAACTCAGGACATTGCTTGATCAGGTTCCACCTCTTACAGAGTGAAAAAAGCACTGATGCTCCCGGCAGCTCACGGAAAAACCCTGGAATACGCCGGTCATAGGAGCCAGTCCTGCGGGTGCTGAGGAGCTTGTACGCAGTAGTATACGAGGGGGACACTTTAAAATAAAAACTGTGTGTAACTGGGGGGAGGGGGCACACGACCAAGGCGGCCACATGATCCAATGTTTATCTTAGGTAAATAACGTTATTTTCGTATTTACGTTATTCATCCCCTATCGCTGAACTAGCGGTAAATTGAAAATGAAACGGCAACAGAACATTTTCTAACAATGTAATGTAGGAAGAATTTAACCAAGTGAACCCCCCACCTCCGCTCGTCAGACATGTCTAGGGCCACCAAAATGCTAGGGCCGGCCCTGTAGATGAGTAAACAAAAAGTCCTTTCTCAAGAGGAAGAAAAACAGTCACTCACACATTTGGCCGACTCCTTTCTAATTTTAAATATTCAAAAAACAACAACTCAGGACATCACATTGAGGTTTTGGCACAATTACACCATCAGAACCTCAGACATAATGAATTTGAGTCCAACTGGGAATGCAGTCCGGGAGAGCCCCATAGTTAATGTGCAAAATGACAGATGCACTCTAATAATACTAAAATACAAGAAAGCCTTTCTGGTTGTGGATCAGTGTGTTCCCTCCTGTTCTGAAATATAATAAATTACAGGGTAAGCTGCCATACATTCTGTTTTCACATGTTAGAGCAAACAAAATGAAAATGCTGTTTGACTTCTCAATGTTTACCTTAATTCTTCATTAAAAATATATATTTGCTCTGCAGATAAAATAGTACTTTTTATGTGCTACTACTGATAACATCCTTGATATATTAAAAGTAACATATTGCTTTTCAGTGTTGCTAGTTTGCTGAATTACAGTATCATACCCCCCCCACACACACACTGGCAGCAATTTACTGTGGGCTCAAATTTTGGTTGGTGGACATGTCTTGAGGTGTGGTAAGCCTGCATTTCCTTCTCAATAGGCTGTGTAGTAATATAATCCCTGTCAGCCTGTTTTTCATGTCATGTGTCAAACAATCATCATTCAGTCAATTAAATGAATAATCTCAGTTTATTGCTCAGTTTAATGAGGTGCCTAAGAAGGACAGCACAGCCTTTACGATGTTGACACTTGTCATGTTAGACTCCGTTTAGCGCACTGGACAACACATTAAAGTGTCCACTAATCACAAAAAGAGTTTTTTTTGTTTTGTTGGATATTTTTATTGTATCCATTGTTCTGTTTGTGCTTTGAACCTGTTGCACCAGTGTTCGATATGATTTGATTCGCTGCTGAAGTTTAATATAGGTTTTGTGAATACTGCCTTCACCTCTCTCAAACCACTGGATGGGGGCAATCACCATGTTGTGCAATGAGCGAGTCGTTTCTCCAAACAGTTATAATGCCTTCCAACAATGTCCTAAGCTCTCTTAATGGAATGGTACTGCATGTAATATTCATCTTGTTACGACTTTTAATAAAATCTGATGTCATTTGAATGGTAGACCAGAACAGCCGTCTCAAGCAAATGCAGCTCTTAGGTGTTATATATTTCATTTCCCTGCTTGAACAATGCTTTGCCACATGCTCGTTAAAAATGCAAGTAATTTTAAATGATCCGCTTACTCATACCTCTGTTAAATCATTAATTAATTGACTAATTTCTTATTTTCCCTTGTGCTTTTTCACAGCTGTTTTCATTAGCCTGCTGTCATCTCAGACTATTTATTTTTTATTTATTTTTTGTCATTAAGTTCCTTTCTTTTATAATCCTTGTTATATAGTCTAAAGATACGTTAAAAAATGTAAAAATTAATTTTAAAAGTATGCCCAGTCCATCATTATGCACAGTGCAATTGTTTTACACTGAGGGACATCTCATATTTATTTATTACCAAACAATCTAATTAGTCATTTATCTGTGTATTACCAAACTACTGCTGAATTTGGAGTGTCGATAGGATGCCCTGGAGCACAGCTGCAGAAATGCAGCTTGAAAGCCCAAATGGTCACATGCTCAACCCAAAGCCATAATTATGAAAACAATAAAATATGTCTTACTTTCTCTACTGCCGCCATTTACCCAAATTTTTATGTTTTTTTTTTTATATCCTTCAATCACCCTGTTTTATTCTGTCTTTCTATGTACAGCACATTGAGTTGCAACCGCTGTCGGAAATGTGCTTTATAAATAAAATTTGATTGATTGATTGATTAAGTGTCACAAAATGTGAATTCATATATTTTGTGCTAAAATGCATCTTTTGCAAGCAGAATATATGTTTTAAAATATACTGTAATTTGTGCTCCTTTTCTGCTGCTTTTTAATGAATATACATATTTTTATGCAGAAGTAGAATTTCTGGCTGAATGATTTGCAATGTATCTATCTCAGTGGGAGATTAAAGAATGTGTATCGTTTTTAATATCGGTGAGCATTTTTCAGGGTCTTCTATGGTTATTTTGTCCCTCAGTGCACACAGCTCTCTTGGGCTCATAAACTATGATTAGGAAACAAGTGCATGTGTGCACCAATCGCGTTTGCAGCTTGGTCCAAAGTTGCGAAAACCAATGCAATATTTTGGTTTTTCTGGTTTAGGATTACAAAACTGCAGCCAACGGTCCGCCTTTTCAGAGGAAGAGTTTTTTTAGAAGAGTTCCATAGAAGAGTTTTTTAGAAGCGTTTTTTAAAAGGAATAGTGGCAACATTGTACAAATGAGCAAATTGATTTCTGTAGTGTAGAACATTGCATGTACTATATAAAACATTATTAGAGCCAATAAAAAGTTAAAAAGTAGTCCCTGATTATTCTGTAACTAATGCTTCAGAAATCAAATGTTTGAGAAATAATGCATTTTTAATTTATTCATTTGAAATATCATGATTAAAGATATACATGACTTATAATAAATACATTCAAATAACTTAATGAATGTAAAATTAGATAATGTAAAAAATAGATTTTTTGTACTATTGTATGTACTTTGTACTATTTACGTTGTTTGTTATTTTTCCCTATATATATATATATATATATATATCCCTCTCTCTCTCTCTCTCTCTCTCTCTATATATATATATATATATATATATATATATTCTGAATTCAAGTTTTTTAAAATAAAAACCACAGGTGGCATAATACTTTTGGCCCTGAGCTGTGTGTATATGTGTGTGTGTATATATATATATATATATATATATATATATATATATATATATATATATATATAGAACTCAATGACACTCTGTCCTGAAAACATCTTAAATTATAAGAAGAATTTTCAAATAACAGCAAATCCTTTTTGAGTTTTCAAAACATTACACATTTCACATGTTCCGTGCATTATTTGTGCATAGATAGTATTTATTCATGAGTACTTTGCAAGGATAAGTATAAATGTAGTTTCTATAAAGTGTTGGTCTTGCAGAATTCACTGTTAATGTGATTCTGAATAACAGGTACAGTTTAAGTGCTGAACATTGCCAAACTTTGTTGTATTTTCAATAGCATGAAAGGAGAAAATTGTTTCACAATAGAAATACTCAGGAAGTTGGTCAACAGGCATTGAAACTGCCACTTGCCAAAAAAGGACGAAGACAAGCCTGTGCAATACCTATAAAAAACAGAAAAGAATAAATTAGTGTCACAGCAAACAGGAGTCCTGCTTGGTAACACACACATTTCTTCAGAAATGGGTGCTATCTCCTACGGAACAAACAGTGAAAAGTTTAACAGCAAAGGCTATGTAGCAGATCCTGAGGACAAAACGCAGGTATGTCACCTAATGTAATCATTGACACAAATTAATACATAACTTAATTGAAATTCTGTATTCCTAATCTACACCATGTTAAAAGCACATTTAATATTTTTGTTGCCCAATAAAATTTCAGAATAAAATGAAGCCTATTATTTTATGTCTAGTAGCAGTTTTGTTCATAATGGTAATACAGGTTGTAATTAAAAATGAATATTTCTTCACTCTTACATATCTTTTTCCTCTCAGAAATATGTAGTGTGTGCCCACTTCATGAAGACCTTCTGTTTGTGTCTGTTCATGGTGGTTATCACCTTCTCTCTGGGGCTGGCTGTGGTAACACTCTCCCCAAAATTACAAGCCATAAAGGAGAGGGGGCACATGGAGAAGGCTGCTGAAAGGGTTCTGAACATTAGTAACCCCACCCCGACCGAATACAGCTACCTGAACCGCATGCAAAGTTCAAAGGTATGATACTTGGTTATATTTGCAAAAAAAAAGAAATACGTGGGTGAAATGCAACGTTCCAGAATGAACAGGGTATGCGGTTTGTAATAATATTAATCTTAGGGAATTCTTTTTTTATAGGCCTACATAGCCAATTTTAAATGAATATTTTCTGACTTGTATGCAGTACATTATCCTGACTTAGTTTATTTGCCAATTGATAAGCATATTACAAAATACAAAAAGAAAGAAATGAAATGGCCTCTGTAGCCAATTAAATATTATCGGAACTATATATTTCCACAAAGTGCTCAATGTGTTTGTTTTCCTTTGTATGTAACAGCACTCAAAGGCTTTTCACACACTTTGCAAGCTACATACAAGAAACATTATGTTTCTATTGGTAGCTCACCCAGTTCTTCCTCTTCCTCTTCCTCAGAGATTTGTGCTGCAGGGAGGAGTGGTCCAGTGGGCCAGGTACCGGAAAAACCCTGCAGATTATGACACCAAGGAGGAGAGAGCGTTTGGCGAAAGCATTCACTCAAATGGTGCTCGCATGACAGCTTCCACACTGGAGATCAAACCTAATGGCTGCAGAGTACCCCACTGGCATTTCAACGCTAATGAGCATGGCTACCTAGCCAAGGTAAGACCAAACATTCTGTTAACTCACACGGTGACAGTGCTACAAGCCCTTGTAATGTTCTTACTAAAGCTTCAAGTCAATGGCAATGAAAGCTTTATTTGTGTGTAAAAGAATGTTCATTAATAATGATGTGTAGCATAAGTGCCATATTGGTGTGCCACAATTTTGCCTTGCTGGGATCTGAAGTCTGAAGTGCAAACTTGCAGGGAACAATGTGGATCGGGATCCTGGACTCCGCCCCGTTTGCTGTGACCTCGTACAACGTGACTGTAGGGCAGGTCATCTTCCTGCCCCGGGCCACTCTGCACTGGATGAAGTGTGTGGGACGGGACACTTGCCTCTTCATCCTCTTCTTCACCACCAGCGATGAATTAGTCACACGTGATGTGGATGACGTGTTCTACGCCACACCCCAGGACATTGCTGCACGTTCCCTGAAGGTATGGCTGACGTTCCCTAAAGGTATGTCTGACGTTCCCTCAAGGAGTCACAAGTCCTGCCCTGTCACTTCCTTATAGCCTCACTCTCAGGTCTCAACTGCTGTATAAGGGTTTTACCAAAGAATCTTTAATGAGAAAGACAACCACTTTATAGTTTTGCATATTTTTACCACTAGAGGACAGGCAATAATGAATGGGACTCAATGGCACTCTATCCTGAAAACAAATTAAATTATGAGAATTTCTTTTACAAATTTCAGTGAGGTTAACAAAAAGCCTGAAGTGTGTATTTTAGGCATCTATTTGATTAATATTCATATATGCATAGAACATACTCATTTTTAATAACCATGCTCAGCCAATCAGCATTAAGTAGCCACAATGCTGTTGTCATGTCCAAGCTTTAGAACCAAAGCATTAACACCTAAACTGTACAAGATGTCGGATCGTGTCAACCAATTCAGTGTGTGACATCACTGCTGTCTATCCAGCCAAAGGGTGGGATTAACTTCATTAAGTCCTTCAAGAAGCCGAAAGAAAACCAGGCTGTCAACCTCCCACCAAATCTCAATGAACTGGTGCACAAAGCCAGCTACACCAGGTCCAAGATTAGCCAAGTGTCTAAGTACTTCTTCAATTTGAAAGGTATTTAAACCATGCCCTGCAATTCCTGCAATCAAAGGTCATTATGAGTGATTCAGATGAATCTGTAGAAGACAATTAGCTTTTTAGCAATCTTACCCAGATTCACATGAGAAGACCAATACCAATTGTGTGCATCCCTGTGCTTCTAGTACAAGAACATTAGACAATATGAGCTGCATGCTAACAGTGTTAGCTCTGTCAATGGCTGCAATTGGACAACACTAGCTAGCATCGCTCCTGTATTAAGACCTACACCTCTAGTGAGCGTATTAATCTAGTATCATATGTCAGTTTAACTAGTTTTTCCATTAGTAATGTCACCTTCTTATCTGCGTCAAGTAGGCTATATATTAATTTTTCATGGAAAAAGGCCTAGCTATAGCTAAATTGACAGTACATCACTTTCTCATTCTATGACATTACAAAATAGGTGTTTTAGGTATTAATTCTGAAGATTGTTGAAAAAGGGGGGCAAGGCAGAACAGGCTCATTTCTTACATTTATTTCAATAATATTATTTTTTTTTTAACGTTGTGGATCATAAAATAGGACAACTTATCATTATTTCCCAAACATAAATGGAGGCAACTATTTTAAGAAATTATTTTTTATTTTTCCTTATCCATTCAAGCTCATTGTTTAGACACTTTAAGCCAGGAATAAACTAAACTGTAAAATGCCTCCCTTAATAATGAATTCTCTGCACTGCAGCGTCGAGGCAGTATAAGTACCCAGGTGGGATAATACAATGGGCTCGTTACACCAAGAAAAAGACTGGGCTGCCATGGGTGGAAAGGATTTTTGCCAAATCTCTCAATGAGGTATGTGCTGAATGAGTTAATTTATCATTGATTTAAAATTGTATATAAGACAGCTGATAAGATAAGAGTCGCTGACTGTCAGACTACCAGACATAAGACTATTATTAATTGTTGAGCTCTTACAAGAGAGTGAAAAGAGTATTTTGTCAAAAGCTGTTTGTTGTTATTTTGCAGCAATCTATGGCATCACAGTTGTGTTTGCTTCTTTGAGCCATAAAAATAAGAAATCCTGTACAGAAAAATTTTCAGTTTAAAATAAACTTGTGTACTTTTAACTCTAATACAATATACATAGTCCCGACTGGACTCATACAAACTCTGTTAGAGTTGATTTAACAGTTAGGATATTACTATGTGTACTTAAATACCTGCCTGGACTCCTCCCTCAGCACGAAGACACAGTAACCTTGGCAACCATGAGGATCTTTACAAGAGGCATGCGGCAGCCTCACTATCACTTCAATGCCCACACCATGGGCTACGTGCTGCGCGGCTGCGGCAGGGTGAGCGACTCTTCGCTCTTCACTCTCCGCATATCCTTTGCATTTTGCAACATGCACATTTTAAGCATTTTGAGTCACAAGGCTGTGGTCTCCTTGTCATGGTCCCGCAAATACAAACAGACCTGCACAGATGAGAAGCAGCTCATTCTCTATTACAGGTTGGTGTTGAAACTCGAAATGCGACCGAATTCCAGATCAGAAGCGGCGATGTGTTCTTCTTCCCTCGTGGAATGCAGCACTACATTAAGAATGTGGGCAAGGGAGACTTGTTCATGGTCATCGCCTTTAGCACTCACGATGAGGTGAGTGACACACGGAAATACACTTCAAAAAATCCGCTGTACTTGGAAGAACATTACAACGGAATGAGCATTTACAAAAAAACACAATCATGAGAATATCACCTCCGCTAAATGTTTTCTCACCGGTTTACTGATGGTTTTGTTTTAGCTGAAATGTTTAAATTGGGTTTTGTGCCATTCGGTCTCGGCTGCGCCAGCTGGTGGAGAGAGCACACGCACCTGCCTGGGTTGCGTTAGCTAATCTCTGTTTTACTTTCTTTTGTATTTCTTATTTTAGTTTGTTGTTTTAGTTTATTGTTTTCGCATGGAACACGTGAGAGAGATGGGTGAAGACTTTCATTGATTTGATTTCGTGTTGTTGTGTGTGCGCGCGCTCTCTGGCTCTCCATGCGGCAACCAACGGTGCCCCTCCCAGAGGTGTCACGCTAGTGTGTGACTAGGTTATCGATGTCTTTGAATAGAACCAGTGTTGTGGAGTATAATGGTGTGACTCTAACAGTGTTGTGGAGTATGATGGTGTGCCACTAACAGAGTTGGTTTATTTCCCTCATCCCAGCTCCAAACATTGGACATGAACATTTATTTCCAGTCCACCGCAGACTTCATTCTGGCACAGCTCTTCCTGAAGAAACAGGAGGAATTCCACAAAATTCCAACCTTCAAACAGGACCAGGATATCAACTTGCCTTAAACTAGCAGGCCCAGCCATTCATGTCAAAACTCATGCTTACACTTTTCATTAAAAAGGACTGAGTCTGTAATGTACAGCATGTCCAAATAATCTTTTATTGTTTATCTTATAATGAAATTTAAGAAATCCAAAAAGTATTATTTAATGCGATCAATTGCTCTTTCAAAATGAAACCATGCCTTGATTTTAGGAATTCTTCTTCTTCTTCTTTTTCTTCTTCTCTTTGTATTTCAGTAAGTAAGACACTTCTTCATCAAAATTTATAAAATCAGAGTTGCTTAGTTTACTCACCTAGCCTTATGCCTTTAAAAGCCTCAGTGAGCAGAATCGGCTGCTTTCCAAATGTGTTTGCACAGCTCACAGCATACGTCTCTTATGTGAGTTTATATATGGCATTCAGCATTGTTTTGTTTAAAACATAATTTAATAAATATCATGCATTTTTTGGCTTAATATTTGGTTGAGGTGGTCCATTCCTGTACATGACAGCTATTACTAAATATTTGGCCACTTGAAAAGCCATTATCACGTCTGACTGGTCACTGTCTCAACAACAATATCATCCTTTGAAAGCCATGCCATGCACACAGATTGTACAAAAGAAAAATCTTCCTGGCATTGGTTACCAAACCCACGTGTCCTCTTAGAGGGAAAGGTCACTGAAAATCAATGCAAAGTTATTCTGAGTATTCACCTTTATCCTATGATGAAACATTTCTATCCTCGTGGGAGTTGTCTCTTCCAGGATGATAATGCCCCTATCTATAGGGCACGAGGGGTCATGGTTTGAGGAGTATGAAAATTATTGAGTCATATGCTATGACCTTCGCAGTCACTCGATCTCAACTCAGTTGGTAGACAGTGCCCTCCACCACCAACACCAAAGGAGGGAGTATCTTGTGAGTATGGTGTTCCATCCCTCCATAGGAGTTCTGGAGACATGTAGAATCTATACCAAGGTGCACTGAAGCTGTTCTGGCAGCTCCGCGACCCTGCCCAGGATAAGTGGGTATAGATAATGGATGGATGGATGGATAGAAGGTTCTGATAATTACCAGTTGTTTCATTTTAACCTCTTCTTTGAAGTATGCTCAAACTTATCTTTTCTTTACATTACATTACATTACATTACAGAGCAACTTACACAACTTTTATATAGCATTCACCTGTGACCTTTAGGTTACAAGACTAGTTCCTTACCCATTATGCTACACTGCCGCCCCTTTTGATGAGTATCTGATATGTCATATCTGTCTATGGTTTGAAAGGCCAGCAGCATGTACTGTACAGAGAATAGAGACTGTAAGTGCAGCCTAGGGCTGCGAGGGAGAGAGAAGCGGGCCCATTGGCCAGATCCCAGTCTGAATCCCACTGAGACACACCTGGAGCTCAGGAGCATGTACGTAACCCTACCTGCATGGTCTCTCTATCCAGGACAAATGTCTTGGCTCTGCTCTGAGTGTGTGGTCTGGCTTCCTGCAGGCCCCTCCCCTTTATATGCAAAAACAGGGAGATCCGCGAGCAGCAGCGTTACTTCCCTGTTTCCTTATGTACAGCCAGGGGTGCAGCTGGCACTGGCTGGAAGTGAGTGGCCTTTCTGCACGGAAGGAATTTCTATCAACGGGAAGATAACCGGTAAGAGCAAACCTTTTCTTATTTGTGTCAGAGGGAAGTAAATGCCAATATAAAAGAACCATGAGATTTTCAGTTCCTATCAGTTACTTGTTCCAAATTTGTGCAAGTGTAATGACACAGTTTTATAAAGTTTTCAGAGACTTCATTATGGTATTCTAATTATAGAGGGAAGGAATGCTCTGTTCTATTCAATAAGTCAATCGCTGTATGGATCTGGTGTCATGCAGTGATGTGTTCACTATGAGATGTTTGTTCATTGATTTAAGGAAAAAAGCAAAGGTAGGCCATCAGACTTATCACTGTATTTGGAAATGACAATCTGTTCATTAAACTGTGTGTTATGTTTCACTTTCAATTCTGAAAATGACTTTTTTTAGTTTCGGATAGTGTGTACTGCCTGTTGTATCTTGCAATTCAAAAGCCATTTTCTGAGAAGAAGCTTTCAGCCTCACATTTACAATGCAAATTTAAACTGGTCTGTGGAAATTTGGAACAGGGTTTGCAGAAGAATACATAATGCAGGTTTCACGGAGCAGTGTTTGTCTAAATGCTTGTTTTTCCAAGTGGAATTTGCTAAGCCAGGCCATGAACTTTGCATAATAAGTACTTTTATGGCTACTTTTCCTTACACAACATTTTCACAATAGTCAGATTGTGTTTGTAAAACTGCCCAAGTGGATGAAATTCCTTCAAATAAGTTGTTCACTGCATTTTTAATGGACAAAATCATGTGACATTGTGACAAATTGTAATGACTGCATGTGTTCTTTCTGTTAAAAGATCTGGTGTTTGATTGTAATGACTGCGTGTGTTCTTTCTGCTAAAAGAACTGGTGTTTGATTGTAGTGACTGCATGTGTTCTTTCTGCTGAAATAACTGGTGTTTGATTGTAGTGACTGCGTGTTCTTTCTGCTGAAAGAACTGGTGTTTGATTGTAGTGACTGCATGTGTTCTTTCTGCTGAAAGAACTGGTGTTTGATTGTAGTGACTGCGTGTTCTTTCTGCTAAAAGAGCTGGTGTTTGTGACCCAGTTATTTTTTGTTGGACAGACTCACATAGAATGGCAAATATTTCAACAGCGTTTTTTATGGCAAACAGTACAATACATTAATATAAGCAATACAAGAATGACTATTTTACGAACAAAATATAGTGGACTCCCCGCCTCTTTATTTGTGATTTTGTTTAATGTATGCATTTACCAGTAGCTATGGCATAAAAGAAAAGTCAACTGTTTGATTAGTAATGAGATATTACAGACATGTCATAATAAGCCTAAAAAATAAGTTAATT